>NW_021620849.1:2246876-2300053 GCF_004785775.1 Grammomys surdaster
CAGACATACACACACAGACACACATACTCACACAAAGACACACACACCATGCACTCACTATATGCACATGGCACCTTCTCTCTGCACAAGATTCCTCTGTAACCGTGGCTTGCAGTGCTCTCCCCATCCCCTTCCTACATCTCCCACTCCTCACCTCTTACTCCTCCTTCCTACCTTCTAACTGCGGTCCAGCCATGACCATGAAATCGTTTGCCTCTTTTCAGGCATCAAGGTCCTTTTACGAGTTGCTCCAGGAATCTGGAATGCTCTGCTCCAGCATCCCATCTCCCTCTTCTTTCTGCTCAGATGCTATCTTATCAGAGACTTTCTCCCTACCCTACATAAACATCAGGCCATGTCCACCAAAGCCTCCCACTCCTGTACTGGGCCCTCTCTATAGTCATCACTAGTTAACAAACGCCACATCTTATTCTCTACTACGTCATGGACAGGAATCCTTTATTAATTCTTCCTCCAGTCTTAAAACAGAGGATACATGAATTCACAGTAATCACACAGTCAATATGTGCCTGTGTGTAACCATAAATATTTGAACAAGACAGTCTGACCACACTTTCACAATACTACACAATACCCAGTAGGGAAACAAGCTAAGTAAGTAGTTACTATGTTCTAAGTACTTTATATGTATGACTCTCACTGCCACAGATTTCCTACGTGGTAGAGCTAGGATTCAAGTCCAGCCAGCCAAGCTTGAGTCTCTGTTCCTAACCACACCATAAGCAGAGACATACTGTGACATACTGTGACGGCTGCAGCTACAAAAGCAGTCAAGGATGTTGGGGACACATAGGTAGCCTGCTTTAGTCTGCAAGTGGGACAGGTGCCACAAGGACTTTGTGAAGACTAGCTTCCTTAGGAAGAGTCACAGCTGTCAGTGTGGAGCAGCATGGAGCTGGAGGTTGTCTTGGACACCCTGAGTATGCAGTGCAATGAGCTTGAGTGCCCTACATATACACCTAATCTAAAAACAAGTAACACCAAGAGAGGTAAAAAAAAGCCCAGAAGGCTAAAGAAAATGGCCAGAATGGGAAAAACTTCCAGGTCAGTATGTTATGGAAGCTAAGAACAAAGAATGCTTTACGGTGAGGAGGACAAGGCTTTCCACTGTCACCCCGTCCGCCACTCTAAATCCTCTGACTAGCCCTGAGCACACACCCTGCATCCAATCCAGTTTCCCTACTCTCCTACCCTTCACCCAGCACCCCTGCCTCAGGCCCCACCAGAGGGCTTTGGAAAGCAGCCCTGGGTACCACTGATTAGCAACAGTGGTCAAGGACACTAAGTCCAATGGTTACACACATACAGTCTCAAATGTCTACAGATCTATATTTGGTTCAGCTGGAGTTTATGCAAAGTACCTCATCTCCCACTGACCCCTTCCCAACATGCATGTCCTCCCCAGTGCCATCAGATCTTGAGCGTTTGTGTAACCTAAGTTGGCCTCAAACTTGCAATCCTCCTATCCGTCTCCTGAATGCTGGGGTCAAAGGTAGGTATCCACTATCAGCTTGTTTCTACTCTTTTGTTTTCTAGTTTTGTAAGAAAAACTGACAGAAATACACAGTTTTCAATGTAACAGTCATACTTTAAAGTTCTCCCATTCTGTGTAGCAAGAACATGGGTTTAAGTTTCAGGAACTTTTAACCTAAGCCTCGGTGTCGTTATCTGTTACTGGAAGACATCACCACACCTACAAAAGATAAGGATGCATAAAGTCCATATCATAATTGCTGGCACTGGGCAGCTGCCTATCACCAGCTTCTTTCCCAGACTCTCTTCTCAGTGACTTCTCTGGTGGGAGCTCATACAGCCTCACTGTTCTTCTCACTTGATGCTGATCTTCTACTTCATACTGTGGGGATTTTCTCACCAGCCTCATGACTCAAAAGAAGTCACTCTCAGATGCAGTGGCCAGCACCAAAGCCAGTATACTCAGGCGGCAGCAGGTGCCTGCCATGCTTCCCTGTGAAGAACTCCTGACTTTCAGCTAGAAGCTGAAGGTAGTCTGCCATCTATCCTGCCACCAACGGCTCAGAGTCTAGGCTCAGAGTCTAGCCTCAGAACAGGGACATCTTCAAAGTCTCATTCTTTTCTCTATTTCTGATAAATACTGATAACTAAGCCTTACAACTAGGTACTGTCCTACTCCACACAAAGCATGTACATGCCTTCCGGTTGGGTGAAATCCAACTTGATCAAAGTGGTGCAAAAGCCATGCATAGTGGGGGCTCCCACACAACAGCACCAAGTCAACTGAGAGCTGCACATAGTTTCTAGTGCCTTCCAAGGAGGGATTCCTCCAAGATCAAACAGTGGCTTTGGGCAACCCATCCTGTCTGCTGGACTACAGACTCCTTGGAGGTAGAGAATTAGTGTAAAAGACAAATTTGTCTTTAGTTGAAGCTATATTTAGCAATGTTCTCCTAGTAAATACTTAATAAACACTTTTTGTCTGATAATCAGAAGAAAAAAAGACACATAAAAACAAAACAAAACCAAAACAGTGAAAAACAAAACCCCATAAAAGCTTTCTGCAGGCATCAGGACTTCTCCAAGGTCAGAAGTCTGAGGAAATAGGGGTCATTTGCACAAAGCCTTCCTAAGGGGAAAGGCACCTGCTCCTCAGAATTACTGAACTTTAATTTCTAAAGAAATCTAACTTCATGTAGGAAGCATGTAAGACACAGATATCAAATATACTCAGTACTTCAGGAAAGCCATTGTAGGAGATGCCTCTTCCTCAGCCATGTTGTCTTCCTACAAACATTTCTCAGCTGAACAATGGTGGTGCACACCTTTAATCCCAGAGATCGGGAGGCAGAGGCAGTTGGATCTCTATGAGTTCCAGGCTAGCCTGGTCTACTGAGCAAGTTCCAGGACAGTCAAGCTACAAAGAGAAACCCTGTCTCAAAAAAATTTTTTTTCTCTAGTTTTGTAATATGCAATATAAAGTGTTAATGAATTAAATGTCAGCTTTACCCCCAAAAGAACAAATGAAAAACCAGTGGTAGCCTGCTGGGCATGATGACACATACCTGCAATCCTAGCACTGGTGAGGAGAGAGAGGCAGGAGGATCTGGAGTTCCAAGTCATCCCTGCCCACATTAAGAGCTAGAAGCCAGCCTGGGACATAGGAGACCTTGTTTCCAAACAGTCAAACTAAATCATCAGTAGTCACTGCTGTATTTATGAAGTGTAGGCTCTCCCCCCTTCTGTTACAAGGTAGGTCTGTGTTTGCCTAGTCCCCAACATAGCATATAATTTATGTTGACCAGTGAAATGACTAACGGTAGGTATGTCATTGGAAGAACCAACACACAAGCACCCAGGTGGACTTCTAACAGCCTAGACCTCCAAATGCAATGCCACAGCGACCACTCAATTCTTGAAAAATAAACTAAACCCATTATAAGCTATGGAGATTTTTGGGATGATGTATTACCAAGCCTCTAAGAATTCACATGAACAGCAAGTGTAGCAAAGTATTCTTAGCTAACAAAGTCCTGCTTAGCCAGAGTTTGGTGGCACATTCCTTTAATACCAGTACTTGGGAAGCAGAGGCAGGCTAATATCTGAGTTTGAGATCATCCTGGTCTAAAGAATGAGTTCTAGGACAGCCAGAGCCATACAAAGAAATACTGTCACAAAGAAAGGAAGAAGGACGGAAGGGAGGGAGGGAGGGAGGAAAGGAGGGAGGGAGAAAAGAAAGGAGGGAGGGAGGAAAGAAAGAGGGAGAAAGGGAAGAAAGGAGGGAGGAAGGGAGGGAGGGAGGGAGAGAGGGAGGAAAAGAGGGAAGGAGGGAGGGAGGGAGGGGGAGGGGAGGGGAGGGAAGTCCTGCTTGTTTCGTAGGTGCTCAGCCTCTGCTGCTGTAACACAGAAATGCACCTCCATTCCAGCCTTTAAGGGCACATCAGATCAGGATCCACCACTAAGTGCATAATGTGTGGTTGACTTCATCTGCATCTTATATAAGGGACAGCACTGGCAACTAACTTTACTCTTGGTTACAGTTTGGTTGTTAAGTTTGTTTTTAGGAAAAGACTGTCATCACTATACATCAGGCTGGCTTTGATTGTGAGTACCTGTCTTAGCTACCCAAGTGCTGGGGTTACAGGGTGTCACAACACCTGGCTCCCTTTACACTTCTTATAAAAAACACTGAATGTTCTTGAAAAGGCTAGATTCCAAACAGATTGCTCTAAAAACTCAGATGTTGCTGTTCTGTGTACAGGGTTAGCTACCTAGTTGCCCTTAGCTTCTAATAAGGAATAACTAAACAAACCAAAGAGGCTGTGTGTGTGTGTGTGTGATTTCAACCAATCACTGGCAGCCAATGAGACTGGGCCCTCAGGAGTGAAAGGTTTACTAAAAGAGAAACCTACACTGGTGGGGATAGACATAAGGGGTAGTTTGGACAGATCATGGCTCCCCACTCCCACCTCCACTTCTTTTTAAACATATTCTACAGGCTTTGGAAGCTAAAAACTCCTTTTCACAAACCTGTCCACTGTCGTGATAGAAAGAGACACTTCTCTTAAGCAGAGAAGCCAACACTGAGAAATGGGGGCAAGGGTGGACAGAGGCATGTGGACCTTTGACAAACTGCTATCTCACTGATCCTTAGCCTACACAGACGCATCCTGAATGCCCTTCCTCATTCTTTAAGCAATACTCCGTCCCCTGAACACATCAGTAGATTAAGGGCTAGGGATGCAATGAGACAACAGGCGGGACCTGCTTCCCTGCTCTTGGGCACATTCAGATAAGAAAAGATGGCCAGAGACAGTCAAATGTGCTGGCTTGCTCCTACTGTGAGAACTTAAGCCCAAACAGCCTATTCAATTCCTCAGTAAACTCACACAAAGACAGGTATTTTCACTCTTGTTTCCAGAGACCAAGCAAACAAGGCAGAATACCTGCTTCAAAGATGTCACTAAGATATAAAAGGTGCTGTCAAGCCCTGCTGTTGCTGATCTGTTCCCAGAAGGGCATTTGGCAAGCATGACCCGTTATCACTGTTTATAAGCCTGTCACCTTAGACTTCAGAAGTTCAACCGCAAACACTCAGCATTTTCACCTATCTACTTGGCAGCTTTCCTGTGCTCAGTCCCACCCAGCAGCACACAGGCCATCCCTATTGAGAAGCCATCACAGACTAAAGCAGCCATCTCACCCTGTGGTCCTCAACCTGTAGGTCACGATCCCTTTGGCATCAAACAACCCTTTCATAGGGGTCACAGTTATGAAGTTGCAACAAAAATATTAGGGGTCAGTACAACATGAGAAACTGTATTGAAGGGACACAGCATTAGGACAGCTGAGAGCCGCTGCTCCAGCTCCTGGACGAAGCCAGTGAATTGGGATATGAGTCTGATAACGCAATCTTGAAGACCCAGTTGGAGTCCAATACCTGATTTGCTGTTGAGAGGCTGCAGATGAGGATGCTAAGCCAGCCACTCAGTTTTCCACAAAGGAAACTCAATTACCACAATGCCAATACTTAGGATGCTGAGCTGTGTTTAGGGATTGCTGGGAGCACTGAGGAATCAACTGCCTCTGCAAAGATATGTTCCAGATGTGTCTAGAGAGTCAATGGCTACCTCTCAGAACTGGATCCTATTCAGTTACATAGGAAATTTGAGGCCAGTATGAGCTACATGAAATCCTGTCACAAACAGGACATCAAAAGTAGACCAATTTGAGAATTACCTTCAAGACTAGTAGTTTTCCTGAGTGCTAGCACATGCCTTTAATCTCAGCAGAGGCAGTGAGCTGGAGGCCAACCTGGTCTACATAAAGCTGTTGCAGGCCAGCCAAAGCTACATAGTGACACCTTATTTCCAAGACAGAAGAAAGAGGAGGAATATGGTAGTTTGAGTATATAAAATAAGTACAAGATATAGCTGAATCTATGAAAGAGGGGAGAGAACAGGTGAGAACTCAGGAAGATTCTGAGGTAACAAGTGGTTAGAGCTGTCCCGATAGAAAGCTCACAGCACTAGGTACTACAGAGACACTTAAAAAGGTAATGGTCAGAGCTGGAGAGATGGCTCAGCAACTAAGAGCACTGGCTGCTCTTCTAGAGGACCCAGGTTCAATTCCGAGCACCTACATGACAGCTCACAACTGTCTATAACACCAGTTCAAGAGGATCTCTCAACACAGCCATACATACAGGCAATAAATAAATACATAAACCTTTAAAAAAAGAAGAAAGTGGTGGCCAAGAAATGGTTATAAGATCTGGAGATCAGGAACTCACCTAAGAATAGGAGGTATGTGTGAAAAATAGGTGATGGGGAAGAGATGAAGTAAAAATGGAAGATGGGTGTAGGTCTGCCTCAGCCAAGAAATTTACCCTGGTGCAGGGGTGTGGAAAACCACTATTCTTACCTTGCACACGCAGGGCCTTGGGCTCTTGTCCTGCACTACAGTAAAAGAAAGAAAGGGGAGAAAAAGGAGGGGAAGGGCAAAACAAGGAAGGAAAGGAAGGAGGAAAACTTTGCCTTGAACAAAATGACAAAAATGTAGTTAGAAGCAGAGGGGGCAGTGTTGCAGAAAGGCTCCTCTGTGAGGCAGTGGCTCATCCAGTGACATCACAGCGGCACGTCTAGGGATCAAGATTATGGCGTACTTCAGAAAGAGACAGGAAATGGGATGGAGCAAACTCCCTCCAATAAAGAATGACAATGTGGAGGTATGAAGATAGAGGCAATAAAATATATGAGATTCGATAAAAACAATTTAGAAGTCTGAAAATGAAACCCCAAGATTAAAGACGGGTGTGGTGGCATGTGCCTGTAAGTCCAACACTTGGAGTAGGGAGAGAGGAGGACCTATCAGTTTAGCCTCCACTACACAGTAAGTCCAAGGCCAGCCTAGGTGGCATGAGATCTTTTCTCAAAGTAAACAAAAGAAACGCCAAGATTGGAAAAATTTCAAAAGTACTAGAAATTCAGTCAAATGTGGTCTAGCCAGGCCTGCTGCTCTAAGCCCCATGAGCATAAAGGTGGCAGAGCAACTACCAGGGCCAGCAATGATGAAGACCTGCAAAATCTACCACCAGGAGCTGCTAGCCTCAAATTAAGAGAAGATTCTTCTATTAAGAAGCATTTAATTCAGTGATAAGCTTGCTGTTTCAGATAGGCCTTTTGCCTACAAAAGTTAAACAAAACAGCTGACTATCAAAACACACCTGAGATGGCAAATGCTCTGTGAGGGTGAGGATAGCCAGCCTGACATGCAAGGAAAGTGAAGTCGCTTGCTGGGAAACACTTTCAGGCAGTCTAAGGGTGACTAAGTCGGGATTCTGACTCCTTCTACCATCGATTTCAACAACAAATAGATACAAGCAGTCATTTCCCAGTACCGACCTACAGCTAAAAATAAGCAGTTGTATGAACAGTAGAAGAAATCTGCTGCCGCAGCAAGATGTTTTATGGAACTGATGAGAAGATAAGACATATGAGAAAGGGCAGCGTGTTTATGACCACTTACTTCCTTCTAAAAGCCATGCCCAATAAAACAGAACTGGAATCACGTTTCTGACTGAGCAGACATCCTCACAGATGTTTAAAATGCATCAGAAGGATGAGGCAAAAAGGCACCCAGGAGACAGAGGAAGAAGGGCTTCTGACAAATCCTGATATCCTTTCATGACCAGAAACTCCCAGCTACTAGGAAGAGCAAGGAAGAATCTTCACCTGATAAACAATGTTTACAAAAGGCCCACAGCAAATGCTGCGCTTCACAGCAACAGCGTGAGGTGCTTTGGAAACCAGCAACCCAGACCTGATGCCAGTTACCCCACCCATTTCTAGCCTACACAACCCTAGAGATCCTGGGCAGCAGAGTGTGGGCAGAAAAACCATAAAAAGTAAAAACACTAGAAATAAATTAACAAAATGTCTATATATAAAAGAATTCCTCCCTGTCTCGAAAAACAAAAACAAAGACAAAAACAACAAAAAAAAATTCCTGCCCGGCAGTGGTGGCATATGCCTTTAATCCCAGCACTCGGGAGGCAGAGGCAGGCGGATTTCTGAGTTCGAGGCCAGCCTGGTCTACAGAGAGTTCCAGGACAGCCAGGGCTACACAGAGAAACCCTGTCTTGAAAAACAAAAAAAACAAACAAACAAAAAAAAAGATTTTATTTTGTCTTTTAAGATTTATTTTTATTTTATGTGCATGAGGTTTTTTGCCTGTATGTCTATATATCACATGCATGCTGGGTATCTGCAGAGCCCAGGAGAGGGCATCAGCTCTCCTGACTGGAGTCTGAGTAACCACATAGGTACTAGGAAGCAAGCCTGGATCTTCCGAAAGAGCAGTATGCACTCCTTTTTCATTTTGTTTTGTTTTGTTTTTTCGAGAAAGAATTTTTCTGTGAAACTGCCTTGGGTGTCCTGGAACTCAACTCTATAAACCTGACTGGCCTCAAACTCACAGAAATCCACGTGCCTCTGCCTCCTCAATCCTGGGATTAAAGCATGCACCACCATGCCTGACTGCAATGTGCACTCTTCACCACCAAGTCCTACAGCCCCCTAGGATACAACTTTTATTTGTCAAAGTTCCTGAGGTTACATCATTACAAAGCTTCCCTGTTATCAGCCTATGTCTAGGAAATTCATTCCATAACTAATATAAAAATTTCAGTTTTGGCCAGGCGGTGGTGGTGCACGCCTTTAATCCCAACACTTGGGAGGCAGAGGCAGGCAGATTTCTGAGTTCAAGGCGAGCCTGGTCCACAGAGTGAGTTCCAGGACAGCCAGGACTACACAGAGAAACCCTGTCTCGAAAAACCAAAAAAAAAAAAAAAAAAAAAAAAAAAAAAAATTTCAGTTTTGGATATATAGCCACTTATTTTATGTCATAACTACCATATACTAAGAAGTCTGCCTGTGAAAGAACCAGCAACCAGGAAGAACAGGCCCAGTGATAATCTCTGTGACGAAGCAACTAATAGACTTTAGCACAACAACAACAACAAAAAAAACCAAAGTACACCAGTGCTGGAGGGGTGGCTCAGCAGTTAAGAGCACTGGTTGCTCTTTTAAGGAGCTGGGTTCAATTTCCAGCACCCACACAGCAGCTTACAATGTCTGTAACTCCAGTCCCAGAGGATTCAGTAAAATTCTTATCTCTGGGGGTATCAGGTACACACTTGTTGTACAAACATACATGCAGACAAAACACCCATACACAGGCTAGAGAGATGGCTCAGCAGTTAAGAGCACTGGCTGCTCTTCCAGAGGTCCCAAGTTCAATTCCCAGCAACCACATGGTATGGTAGTTCACAATCATCTGTAATGGGATCTGATGCCCTCCTCTGATGTGTATGAAGAGAAAGCACTCATATACATAAAATAAATATATCTTAAAAAGAAATAGAAAGCAAAAACCAACAACAAAAAACATACATACACATTACAATCTAAAAAAAAAAAATCTCAAAACTATTTAACATCTAACTTTTTAAAAACATATTAAAAGCCAGATGTGGTGGTCCACACCTTTAATCCAAGCAGAGGCGGTTGGTTCTCTGAGTTCAAGACCAGCCAGATTAAGAACACAGAGAAACCCTGTCTCAAAAACAAACAAACAACAAAATAACTAACAAACAAATAAGTAGATGGATAAAAACATGCTTGCTTAATCTGTTTTTTCTGGGGTGGGGCACACACATGCCATCACGGAGCACGTGTGGAGATGAGAGGACAATTTGCAGTAGTCAGTTTTCTCCTTTTACCATGTGGATGCTGCGGATTCAACTCAGGACATCAAAGCTTGGCAAGCAAATACCCTTACTACTGAGCCATCTCACTGGCCTCTCAGAACTATTAAACTCACTAAATAAAACAGGTTCAGCCGGGCGTTGGTGGCGCACGCCTTTAATCCCAGCACTTGGGAGGCAGAGGCAGGCGGATTTCTGAGTTCGAGGCCAGCCTGGTCTACAGAGTGAGTTCCAGGACAGCCAGGGCTATACAGAGAAACCCTGTCTCGAAAAACCAAAAAAAAAAAAAAAAAACAACAGGTTCAGACTTGATGTATGAATCAGTGGTAGAGTAGCTGGTTAGCATATGCGAGGCCCTAGACTCAACTCCCAGTACTGCAAAATTAATTGACTAATTAATTAAAACAGACTCTAGAACTAGGTCAGAACAAAAGAGCAAGTGAAAGAACAGGACAGAGCACGGTGGTTGGAGATGTCCTAACTCTAGTTCCGGGAGAGGACATACCTTATCCATATGGAAGATCAAGTCCAACTCACAGACATTTTCAAAACACTTATCCAGAGTCTCCACAAAAACCTAAGGAATAAGAAGAAACGATAAAAAGAGAACATCAGTCACTGTTTTACAAATGTCACATGTGAGTGGAAAGGGGCAAGCCTGGCACACACCCTAGTCCTTCTGACGCAGAGGCCAATCTGATGGGGCATCTTCTCACTTGAGGCTTCCTTTTTCTGAGCCATTTCTTCAACATTTTAACTTTTAAAAGTCCTACAGTCTTAAAAATGCAAACACTTTAAAAGTTCAGTGTATTTAAAACATTCAGCTTTCTTCAAAAATTTCTCTAAAATATCCAAAGCCTCCCTAAAATATCAGCCTCTTAACTGTGAACTCCTGTAAAACAACAACAACAAATAACTTACATTCTTATTTCAAAAAGGAAGTGCCAGGGCACAATCACAATCAGACTAAAGCAAAACCAAAATTTAACAGTGTAAGAAGTTTAGTGTCTGATGTCTGGGATCTCCCACGACTCTCTGGGCTCCAAAGGGCCTGAGCCACTTCTCCAGCTCTGCCCTCAGCAGCACACACAGCTTGTCTCGTAGGTTCAAGCCAGCTCCCTCACAGCTGCTGCTGTTCTTTGATAGCCATCTCGTGGTGCTGGCATTTGAAAACTGCTAGGGCCTTTGCAAGTGGGCTACACCTTCACCAATAAGGAACTGACTCGACCACATGGTGCCAAGCCTTAGCTTCTCTCCATGACTCCGTCAATTCTGGGATTTTGACTGCACCCTCACCAACAGTCTCTTCTATCCTCTCGTGGTGCCAAACCTCAGATGCTCTCCTTCATGCCCTCAGAGCCAGTACCACCTAGAGGCCTCTTACTCATCACCAAGACTACAACATGAGGTTCAGCCCTAGCCCTCTTTGGATCACAGCTTCTGTACACTGATCCTTTAAAAAAACAAAACACTTCTCAGAAGATTTCACCTCAGTGACACTTGTCTCTTCTTAAGTACTGCTACTTTCTTAGCTCCATCTGGCTAACATCATTTGCCCTAGCAAAGCAAAGGTTCACATCAGTGGTGCTGGCTTCTTGTTAATCATGGCCGATTCTTCATCCCCAGCTAACTAGAAACAGATACTTAATTCAAAGTAGCATACAAATGGCCTTGACAGTCTTTCCTTCCTCTGAAATTCACAAGCTAGGCCTCTATCATCTGCACCTCTCAACATTCTTATCTTCCAAGCTCCCACAGACAAGCCTGGGCTCTGAGCACTCTATGGCTTTTCCAGCCCACATCTCAAATGCCACCACAGTATTACCAAAAGCACGTGGCTGGGTCTGCCACAGCGATACCCCACATCCTGGTACCAATTTCTGCCTTTGTTAGTTGGCAAACTGTTATTCCATCCAGAGCTCAACTTTTTCCTTGATGATGTTGATAGCAAGATGCAATGGGCAAAAGTGTCTGACATCCTGACCTGGGACTGATAACTGGTACATGGTTTCTATTGGAAAACAAACACTGGAAAACGGCTGGCCATTAAGTATTAATACTCTAGGACCTAGCAACTGTACTCCTCAGGTGTATACCTTACAGAGAGATGTGCAGATGTAATACCAAAAACAGACACAGACATTTCATAGTGGCACGATTTATAACTCTTTGTATATTTAAGTAATACAGTTTTTTGTTGTTGTTTAAAAATAGCAGTTAAAGCCAGACAGTGGTGGCAAACACATCAAACACCAGCATTTGGGAGGCACAGTCAGGCTATCTCTAAGTTTGAGGCCAGCCTGATCTACAACTCAAGTTCTAGGATATCCAGGGCTATACAGAAAAACCCTGTCTTAAAGAAACAAAACCAAACAGAATTGCAGGTAAATATGAGATAGTTTTCAATCACCACAATACTGCTCAATGGTGAATCCTTATAACCTGACAACTCAAGTCCATTAGTACTGGGAAATTATACTAAATTGGAAATTTCTTCCCTTACATATACCAAATCAACTTTTTTCTGGAAAATAATAAAAGAACACTCTGAGAAAATGCCAATAACAAACACTGTTTTTCTTACTATGTATGGGAATTTGTCATAAAAACCTCAGGAATTCAAATACTGTAATAGTACAGAACAAAAGCACAGGGCCAGCAGGATGGCTCCTGTAAAGCCTGACAAAGTGAGTTCATCTCCAGGACTTACAGGGTAGAGGGAGAGAACTGACTCCAACAAGGTAAGTCTGACCTCGTGCTGCCAAGTTTTATGTCAACTTGACACTACCTAGTTACCACATTGGCCTGTGGGCAAGAGGGAAGACCCACCTCACTCACTGTGGGCAGCACCACTCCTGGGCTTGTGATCTTGAATGACATAAAAAGGCAAGCCATAGAGAGGAAGCTAATAAGTTGCAGTCCTCCATGGCCTCTGCGTCAGCTCCTGCCTCCAGGTTTCTGCCCAGCTTGAGTTTCTGTACTGACTTCCCTCAGTAATGGACTGATGTGCAAGTGCAAGCTGAAATAAACCGTTCCCTCCACAAGCTGATTTTGGTCATAGTGTTTTATCACAGCCATAGAAACCCTAATAAGACAGACCTCTAAACAGACACCATAGCACTCACACTGTGATTAAATATAGACATTTATAATAAAATGATTTTACAAGTAAATGCAGTATTTTCAGTTGGTGGGATCTGAGCTGTTGTTAGCTTTCCTCATTTACTGGCCTGTACTGTGCTCGCACACACACCACTCGGTACTTCACTTTCCCTGAGTTTCCCTTCCCTGAGCTCTTGAAGGCTCCCTGAAGAAACTGCACCTGCTTCCCTATCTAATCCACTGAGTCCATCTTTGAGGCTGCTGTTGTCTCTACCTGACCTCCCAACAAGGAAAAGCTGTATTTACTCCAAATGTTACTTTATGTCTTGCTGTTATGATTTTACAACATTTGTTTTTTGTTGTTGTTGTTGTTGTTCTGTTTTTAGACAGGATCTCACCGGATCCTCACTGGTCTACTGGCTGGCCGGAACTCACTACGTAGATCAGGTGGAGCCCTAGGCTTGGCAATGATCCTCCTCCCTCTGCTTCCCAGGGGGCTGGGATTACAGGCATGCACCACTACAGCTGGTCCAACTTTGTAATTTTATCAGACTCAATATCAGGTAATTCATAATAGGTGAATTTTCAAATACTCCCCTTAGTCGCTATTTAATACTTTCTTTAACTATGAAATTTCTAGCTGTTTTTGTAGAAACAGGAAGTTCAATGCTTTCTTGACCTGAAACTCAAAAAGCATGACTTTCATGTAGAGGTCAGAGGGTAACCTCAGGTGTTGGTCCTCACTATCTTGTTTGAGATGGGGCCTCCAGCTGTTGTTCACCCCTTCTATGCATAAGGGCTGGTGCCTGATTTTCTGATATCTTCTCCATTCCCTCATCTGGTAGCTCCTGAGATTTCCAGCAATGTCAGTCCTGTTATTTTTTCTTTCGAATTCAGCAGACCTGTCCTATGCAGTTCTGTTCTAAGTCTGTTTAAAAACCCTTTCATCTTCAAGACTGAAAGTTCACAAAAGGCACCCAAGAGCTCCCCGTAATACCCCTGCCTTGAGTACTGTGCTCCCCACAATGCCCCTGTGCTCCCCATAATACCCCTCCTGCTTTGGCCTCCTGAGGACTGGGATTGCGCCACCTGTCAACTTCCACTCCGCTTTGTAAGAGACGCTTTTGTTTTCTATGCACCTTTAGACTCCTCCTTAAGAGGACTCCTGCTCTTGAAACTGGTCATGAAAGTAAACTAGGGAAGAAGGAACTGTGGATGTTCCATACCCTGGCTTTAGGCCACCATTGCAAGTAAAAATAAAATGTTTAACTACTCAGGACTGGGGAGATGGTTTTGTCTGTACAGTGCTTGCTGCACAAACATAAGGACGTGAGCTTGCTCTCCCAGAACCCAAACAAAAAGCCCATGCGGCAAACCCTGGCACTGGGGAGGCAAGGACGACATGATGCCCGAGATCGGCTGGCAAGTCTGTCTCAGCAGCATCAGCAGCTCCAGGTCCAGTGAAAGACTCTTATCTCAAACAATAAGGTGGAAAGCAATTGAGGATGACACTGAATGTCAACTGTTGGCCTCCACAGTATCTGTGCAAACACAAACGCATGTGTCTTGCACACAGGAAGCATAAATACTTAAAAATAATTTGGTTTCAGAGCTGAAAGAAAATTCAAAACATCAATAACCAAGTGCAGTGTGAGGGCTGGGTAGAAACCAGTATTTAACAGCTAAGTTATGGAAGGTAGCTCAGGCGCGTTCCCAGAGCACCACCTGGTGGACAGCTAGCAGCTCTTTTTTTGTTGTTGTTGTTTTTTGTTTTGTTTTGTTTTTTTGAGACAGGGTTTCTCTGTATAGCCCTGGTTGTCCTGGAACTCACTCTGTAGACCAGGCTGGCCTCAAACTCAGAAATCCGCCTGTCTCTGCCTCCCAAATGCTAGGATTAAAGGTGTGCGCCACCACCACCCGGCTTTTCTTTTTTTTTTTTTTTAAGATTTATTATGTATACAACATTCTGCCTGCATGCATGCATGCCAGTAGGCCAGAAAAAGGCACTAGATCTCACTATAGATGGTTGTGAGCCAGTATGTGGTTGCTGGGAATTGAACTCAGGACCTCTAGAAGAGCAGCCAGTGCTCTTAACTGCTGAGCCATCCCTCCAGCCCCTGGTAACTCTTATAGATATCAATGAAACTGAAAAAAAGGACCCAGAGGATGGTTACTGAATGACCCCCACCCCCATGCAAACTCAGAAAGTTGTTGCTATTAGTCTATGATTACATGTACCTGGATGAGGTCCAAGATCCCAAGTTCACTCTCTGATGAATCCACACAAAACACAAAGTAGAGGGTAGCATAGTGCCGGTAAATCAGTTTGTAGTCAGAGCCACCAATCAAACTGTGGAAGATGGTAGTAGCAGTTGAGAACCCAAATCTTAAATAAACTTATCAAAGACACCATGCACCAAAGAGTGGGAATGGGCCTAACAAAGAAGAGCAGGCATTCCACAGGAACAGCAACTGAGTGTGGAGGGGAACCTGAGGCCCCTTGACTCCACCTTTACCTTTCTCTTGCCTATCCTGCCAGTGACCAGACATCAGAGTGATGACCAGGGGCTGCAGAGATGGCTCAGTGCTTACGAGCACTGCCTGCTCTGCCAGAGGACTCAGGTTCAATTCCCAGCACCCACACCAATGCACATAAAATAAAAATAAATAGATAAAAGGAGAAAGAAAAAAATTCAGTGATGGCTGAAGCTCAGTGCAAGTGTTTCCCAAAGAATCCGTCCGGTGTCTCCCTGAGCAGCTCATGCTGAGGACAGGGTACATGGGTCTGATTAGTGGTGCGCACTGTTAACCCTAGCTGTAGAAGGCAAGCAGACTTCTGAGTACAGGGCCAGTCTGGGCTATACAGAGACCTAGTTGTGTTTGACAACCTCGCCCCCTCCCCACCCCCGAAAAAAACCCACCAAACAAAAGAATAGGTTATGCTGCACCAGGTCCAGTGACCCCTGCAGGTACTAGAAGAAATGATACAATGAAGGCCACCCATAGTGGAGCTGGGGGAGTAGAGAGATGGCCACCTGAAGCTGATGGTTTACCTTCCACCTTCTAAGAAGTTACAGATGTTGTCATCTCGCTTGAGGACCAGATGGAACGTCTCTCGAACAATCTGCTGTTGAATTTCTTCTGGCTATGGAACAACAAGAAAAAGAAGAGTCAGGGGCCGGTGAGGAAACGGTGCACCAATCAACAAGAACAGATCTGTAAAGAAGGGACTCTGGGCTAGAGAGATCAGCAATGAAGAACACTGGGCACTCTTCCAGAGGACCCAGGTTCAATTCCAAGCACTCACATGGAGGCTCACAACTGCCTGTAACTCCAGTTCCAGGGGATCTGACACTCTCATACCAATGTGCAATCAATCAACCAACCAATCAATCAATAAAGAAGGGGTTCTACATGGGGCACAACTGGAAAAGCTCATGCATAAGCACACAGAAGACAGAGAGTAACTATGGGAAAAACAAGGCTACTGCGACTGACATGGGCTTATTTACCTAAATACTTCAGTCACAAGCCTTTATATCTTACAGGCAAGCTCAGGGTCAAATAAAGAATTGGAACCTATAATCTGAGAAAAATCCTCAATTCCCTTTCTTAATCTGACCCCAACCCTCTGAATGACATCAATACTGAGTATTTAACAACTCAAAGTTCCAGAACTATATGAAGGTAAAGATGTAATCACGCACGTCTCAAACGATAAATTTGTCATTTTTACTTTAATACCAGTACTGCATACAAGATGCTGTTTTACTCACAGAGGATTATTGGGAAAACAGAGGTAGTTAAAAACTCTAGACCAATGGTGGTAGATGCCTTTAATCCCAATGCTTGGGAGACAGAGGCAGATGGATTTCTGTGATTTAGAGGCCAGCCTGGTCTACAGTGAGTTCAAAAACAGCCAGGGCCACAAAGAGAAATCATGTCTTGGAAAACAAACAAACAAACAACAACAACAACAATAACAATAAAACTCTCTAGATCAGGAACTGGAGAATTGGTTCAGCCATTAAGAGGATTTGTTGCTCCTACAGAGGGCCCGGGTGTCAATTTCCAGTAGCCAGGTGATGGCTGACAACCATCAATAGATCCAGTTCCAAGGGATCTAACACTATCTTCTAACCTCCACGGGTACCAGGTACACATGTGGTACACACATACATGCAGGCAAAACAATTCATACACTTAAAATAAATAAATCTATGAATAATGTAAACCCTCTGGTCAGTCTTCTCACATGGTGCTGTCTGATGAGTCAGCTGGGGATAATGTTTAAATGTGGTTCTGCTTTAATCTGCCTGGGCTGGGACCTGACTGGGACTGCTGCTCTATCAAGCTCCCACAAACAGCAATGCTTCAGGCCTGGGGACTACACTCTGGACTGCACAGCGTAAGCAAAATGTTCACCTTGAATCTTCCTTAAACCAGAAAGACACATTTAAAAAATGTAATCCCTTTTGTTCTACACCAGTGAACTTAGCTTTGAAATGGCCAGTTCTTTAAAAGCTATTAAAGGGGAGAGAGGGGGATACACACACACACACACACACACAAAAAAAAAAAAAAAAAAACCAGAGAACTAATCACCTTGAGGAAATGACTGGCTCAGTGTGGGTTCTGAAAACCTCTCAGTATCTACTGAATGCATGAATGCAAACTTGCTAATCACTGGCCCACAAATTGGAACAAATCAATCACTATCTTTCTGGTTTCCATGTGAACAACACACCAAGCTCACATTTGCTAGGATGTTGTCAAAGATTAACTCTGTGTGCTCAGAAATACAAAGCATACTAAGCATCAGCACTTATGTAAACTGACGAAACATTTATTTTTCTAACTAAAGCCCTTTCTCTACCTATAGGTGGAACTGGAGAAAAGTGGGGACAGGGTGGTGGTATCAAACAACGAGGCCAACTAAGTCCTGGCTCAACAAAAAGGCAAACTGGCGACTGCTTACATGCCCCAGTTACTTTAACAACCCGTCCTATCTTTTTACTACATGGCAATTTTCAAGGGAGTCTCACTCAAGCAGTCTTTAAACAATTCCATAATCTTCAGAGATACACAAACAGCCAATAAGCACAAGGCAGGTGCTGAGCATCCTTAGTCACTCTGGAAGCAGACATCAAAACCATTGAAAAAGGAGATCCATTTTCACCCACTACAATGCCTTTAATTAAAGACAACATGGCTAGGCTCATGTAGCTCAGTGGTAGAGGATAGCCTAGAATGAGGGATGCTCTGAATTCACTTCCTAGTTCAGAAAACAAAAACAAACAAAAGAGATAAACATTGGAGGAGACATGATGAAACTGGAATGCTGATACATTGTTGATAGCAATATGAAAGGGAACAACTACTCAGAAAACACCTGCCAGTTTCCTAAAAAGTTTACCACATACTTATCATGTGGCCTAATGACTCTACTACTACATATAAAGTAGGAGAAATAAAAAGAAATGTCCAGGCCGGGCGGTGGTGGCGCACGCCTTTAATCCCAGCACTTGGGAGGCAGAGGCAGGCGGATTTCTGAGTTCGAGAGTTCGAGGCTAGCCTGGTCTACAGAGTGAGTTCCAGGACAGCCAGGGCTACTCAGAGAAACCCTGTCTTGAAAAACAAACAAAAACAAAAAACCAAGAAAAAGAAATGTCCGTACTAAAACTCAACCTATGAATGTTCAGAGCAATTAATGGAAAACACGCACGACCAGCAGAGCATGGTGGCACATGCCTGTAACTCCAGGATGTGGAGGGCTGTGGTAGCATCTCTTCTCTTTCAGTGGTTGGTTGATAGGGTTTTATTTTTGTTGCTTATAATGTCTTCACTATGTAGCCAAGGTTGGTCTTGAACTCACAATTCTCCTGCCTCAGTTCCCCAAGTGCTGTGATTATAGACATGTGCCCACCATCAGGCCCATCTGAGCAGAAGGATCTCCAGTTCTGGGACAGCCTGAGCTACCTAATGAGATCCTGCTTAAAAACAAATAAAACACACACACACACTACAATACAGAAACTTGAGTATGTCTTAGTAAGTCAAAGAGAAAGTAGGTAAGTGCTTGCTTAGGGACAGGGTAGGTAACTAATAACAGTAAGTTTCTTTAGTAGAGATAAAAACGTTCTCAAATTGTGACAGATGCCACCAAAGCGCACACATTAAGTAGCTGTACAGTGATTTATAGCTCATAAAACTTAGAAAATAAGAGAAAGAAATGCACACACAAATTGAAGTTATATGAAGTGCTCTTTTTAAAAAATGTAGTTGGATAGTCCTATCTTAAAAAGCAATTTTTTACTATGATAAAAAAAAAAAAAGGAATAAATGGCCGGGTGGTGGTGGCGCACACCTTTAATCCCAGCACTTGGGAGGCAGAGGCAGGCGGATTTCTGAGTTCGAGGCCAGCCTGGTCTACAGAGTGAGTTCCAGGACAGCCAGGGCTACACAGAGAAACCCTGTCTCGAAAAACCTAAAAAAAAAAAAAAAAAAAAAAAAAAAGGAATAAAAGGCCCAGTGACATTTCTTAACCTGTAGAAGGCATGGAGCTGAAGTCTGAAGGTTTTCTGACTCCATTCCTTCTCGGGCTTAACCAGTCTCTCAGATATTTTGAAACCTAACCACAAATAAAATGTTGGGGAACAGGAGGCAAATAATGTCATTTTCATTTTCCTAAAGGAAATGTTTCTAGAGAATTCAAATTTGCTTGAACATTGCTGAGGCATCCCATGATGGCATTTATTCGTTTGTTTATTTGGTTTCTTGAGATACGGATGGGTATAGCTCAGGCTGGCTTAGAACTAGCTGTGTATCTGAGGATAACTTTGAAGTCCTGATCCTCACGCCTCCATCTCCCGAGTTCTGAGCTTAGAGGTGTTCTCCACTACAACGGGCATCTTGTAATATATCATTTTCCCCCACTTTTCAAAGAGACTTTCTGTAACCTTACAGGATAAAAAGTAGCCCAACCCTGATAAATCCAGCCAGTGATGAAGCAAGCGATTCCAGAGAAGAACTTCTCTCCACGCCCTTGAGAAAATATAAACTAAAGAACCCAACCACCGGACCATCACAAAACTACGCTCATCAATTTAAAAAGAAAAGAAAATCAAACAAACAAAACCCCACAAAACTTAAAAGACAGAAGCTTCTGTCATCCAGGATCTCAATTAGGCACTGTGCCCTGCGTCTGGCCCTAAGACCCAAGGGAAAGTGTCACAAAGCACTGAAAATCCGAGACCAAGAAGGATGAGGGAGGAGCAGGGGGGTGGGTCATGCACAGTGCCAGAGCCCGAGGTGCCGCCGAGCGCTGTGGGCCGTGGGGAAGGGATGGCTCGGGTGCTCCGCAGGGGCGTGGTGGGTCGGGCCGCACTCACAAAACGCTGGTAGAAGCGGACCAGCCGCGGTTTCCCATGGTTGTTGAAAACCAGAATCGCCTGAATCATCTTTGCCGGTCCCGCTTCTCTCGGCACCAGCTGCTCCCAGAACGCACCTTCTTCCGGGACAACACGGACACTTCCGGCTGGTGTCCTGTTGTTAGCTGCTCCCGGAAACTTAGTCTCGGTACTCCGGGGTCCGGCGGCTCTGGCACCCTGGGGAGGTCCGCGCGCTCGCCTGTACAGCACAGCGGTAGAAGCCCTGGAGCAGAGGCAGGCGAATCTCTGAGTTCAAAGCCAGCCAGGATCGCCTTGGCCAGCCTGATAACCAATTCAAGCCTGGCTAGGACTGAGCCCCTCTTTCTGGTTCCATCCTGGAGCCAACCGCGTCGGCAACAAGGATCCAGACTGGCAATTCCTGCCAGCAGCCGTGCCAGTTTGAGGGACAAGGAGGGTGCTTTTGTGGCTTCTTCTAACCTTGGGCCAACCAAAGCTAGGGTTTTATTTTTCGTTATTACAATGTTGCAATGAATTAGGCAAAAGTCTGCTAGTTCAAATAGTCATTCTCTCCTTTAGATGGTCAAAGTTGGTATCACAAGAGATCTCATCCAATCCCATTTAAAAGGAATGATCCCTAACTGGTAACACCTTTTCTCATTTTGTTTGTTTGTTTGTTTGTTTGTTTGTTTGTCTATATGTTATCTTTTCTTGAAACAGAGTCTCACTGTGTCACCCTGGCTGGCTTTGAACTCAAGAGATTCACCTGCCTCTGCCTCCTAAATGCTGGGATTAAAAGCCTGCACCACCACATTCGTCCCTGGGTTTTCAGTAAATAAAAATTCAAAGGACTATTGCATTGAAGCGTGACAAAATGATTCAGATGTTGGGCAGAAATATCAAAGACAATTCTAAAACAGTAACAAGAAGGAACCAGATTTGCCCACCAATCAAACCAAGTAGGATAATTTGAAGTATGGTTTTTTTTTTTTTTTTTTTTTTGGTTTTTCGAGACAGGGTTTCTCTGTATAGCCCTGGCTGTCCTGGAACTCACTCTGTAGACCAGGCTGGCCTCGAACTCAGAAATCCGCCTGCCTCTGCCTCCCAAGTGCTGGGATTAAAGGCGTGCGCCACCACCGCCCGGCTTGAAGTATGTTTTAAAGTTACACTTATATGTTTACTGGAGAGAACTCACGCCCCTGCAATGGTGCATTTGTTGAAATCAGAGGATAACTTTGCTCCTGCCGTGTAAGTCCCAGAGTTCTAATGTAAAAGTCATAAGACTTGACAGTGCCTTTACCTCACAAATCGTAATTAAAGGGAGATGTATTACTGAACTATAACACAATAATCTGTGGTAAACAATTTTAAAGATTTAATCTTAATTATGTTGTACGTGTCCGCATGTTGGTATGAGTATATGGGTTCAGGTGCCCTCAGAGACCAGAAGAAGCCACCTTGGAACTGGAGTTTACAGGCAGCTGAACTGAGTGCTGGGAGCAACTCCAGTCATTTGGAAGAGAAGTAATCTTTTCCAGCCGTTGGGATGAAATAATTTTAATATGTGATGTGGGGACATCATAGTTTGGCTGTAGGAAGGAATTCAACAAATGTTGTTGAGATAACTGATTAATACCTTGAGGAAAAAGCAGGTTAGTTCTTTCATACTTTAACTTAGGGCCACAGTGGATTAAAGAGGTAAGGAAAAAACAGAATAAGTGCCTGGGAGATGACTCCACAGGCAGACTCATTTGCCTTTTAAGCCTGACAAATTGAGTTTGATGCCCAAAACCCAAGGGAGGAGAGAACTGGCTTTCAAAAATTGTCTCTAATTTCTGTGGCACATGTGCACTTATGTTCCCACACAACATTAATAACAGTGAAAGTGTATGATAATGATAAAGCCTGGGATATAACACAGGTGGTGGAGTGCTTACACAGAACCCAGGGTTGGTCTCCAGCACGATAGCTGGTATGACAGCACACAGCTGTAATACTCCGGAGATAGAGGCAGAAGTTGAAAGTCATTCTTCAAAGGGAGTTACAAAAGAAATAGATGCAAGGACCAGTGAGATGTCTCAACAGATAAAGATGCTTGCTGCCAATCCTGATGACCTGATTTGGATCCCAGAACCTACATGATCAGAGAACACACCTAATTGAGCTCTGACCTCCATACACACACACTAATAAATCTAACCAAAAAACAAACAAGCAAGCAAAAAAGGCAAATTAAGTATATTTAATAATTTTCACTTTATCAAATATTTGTTCAAAATCTTCATCCCCAATTCTGGCCAAAGTAGCCTGGCATTGGTTCTCTCCTCCACTGCTTCTGAGATTGCAGTCTAAAACAACCCTTTTGGGAAGCAATTTGGTAATATGACAAGAATTTTACAAACGGTGCCGATTTCCAGTGATCTAACTCTGGAAACTTGTTTCTAAATCATCAAAAATGCAATGAGGAGCCGGCTGATGGAGAGTGCCTTTGACCTCAGCACTGTGCAAGCCAAGGCAGGCAGATCTCCAGGAATTTGTGATCACCCTGGTCTAAATAGTCACCAAAAAATATGACTATGTATTTTGACAGTGATGACAATAATGGAAAAAGTGACATCCAAACTTCACATGTAGACATATTAAAGAACCAAGATAATAACAATTATTAACAGGACAGAATGAAATTATGGCCTCAGCTATTCAGGGTACCAAGATGAGCCTGTACTGTAGGACCCTACACAGTTTGAGCCAAGCCATCATTTTTTTTTCGTGTGTGTGTGTGTGTGTGTGTGTGTGTGTGTGTGTGTGTCAGGGGAGCCCATATTCTACTGTGTGCATGAGTATTGCAGTCAGCAAACTGATGGAGTTGGTTCCCTCTTCCACCAAGTGAGTTCTGGGGATCGAACTCGGCTTCAGGCTTGGTGGCAAGCACTTTGACTCACAGAGCCGTCTTAACAGTTGTTTGGTGTTTGTTTGCTTGCATGGATTTTGGTATTGGGTTTGTGAAGTGAGGGTCTCAATCTGTAGCCCAGTCTAGCCTCAAACTGACAGCAACCCTGTCTATACCTCCGCCTCCCAAGCACTGGGATTATAGGCATGAACTTCCTGCCAGTCTTTGAAATCCTATTCTTTTCTACAGAACACATTGGTTTACCTTCCCCAGGAGTCTGGTTAGCCTAGCCTCAGGCTGGGCTCCTGCTAAACAATCTTATGCAACCCATCACTTCTGCACACCAGAATATGAGCATCCTTCTTGACTCCTTCTTCTTTCCTGGGACTTGATTCTGCTCTCTACATACCTCTGGGCATGGGCCCTTTTCTCACTCTCTTCTTTGTCTCTGTCTTTGCTGCAGACCAAACCACAGTGATCTCTTACTGGATACCCTCATGGATAACCATATTCCCCACAACCTTCAAGAGTAAGGCCCATCATGACTAGTCTGCAAGCCACCCCGGATACAGGACACCAATGATGTGATTCTACATCCTTTTTCCCCTATATCCAAAAACCTTTTGTGGCCAAGGAAGCGGGGAACAATGGAAGGGACTAAGCTCTGGACTTGAATCCTGGCTCCATCCCTTAGAAACTGGGAGAGTTGTCTGACCTGCCTGAATCTCTCTTCCTCCTTTGTGGTTTGCATGTGGAAACAGAAGTCTGGTGATCAAAAATGTGGACTTTGATCCCAGCATACAGAAAGCAGAAGTAGGCAGATTTCTGTACTTCAAGGCCAGACAGGGATACATACCGAAACCTTGCCAAAAAAAAAAAAACAAAAACCAAAAAAAAAACAAGTGGGTGTGGGAGTGGGGTGTGGACTTTAGGACTGGAGATACAGCTTAGGTGGTAGAGTATTTGCCTAGTACACCCAAAGCCCTAGTGTGAACTCCAGCACCATATCATCCAGGCATTTGGTTGCATGCTTGTAATCCCAGCCCTGGGAAAGTAAAGGCAGGAGGATCAAGGTCAAGGTCATCCTCAGCTACATAGCAAGTTCAAGGTCAACCTGAACCGTATGAGATCCTCCCTCAGGAAAAATAACTGACTGCCTGGATGTAGTAAATTCCTTTCCCTGGCAATATACACTTTTCATAGAGCCTCAAAGCTTTAGTCTTATGTATCAAAAATGGGGATATCAATCCTATGTACATCATAGGATTGTTGTGACTAGTCCAAGTACTTAACATAAGCACTAGCATCAGGAAGAACTCAGTATTGTCAGTACTGGTCACAGAAAGCATCTGTCATTGCATTTGACACATGAAGTCAAATCAGTAATCCCTGTCCTCCTCCACCCTTCTTCCCAGGATCACAAGCAGGATGCATACACCTGCCATGGCTATGTAGAATTAAATCATGACATGTAGACTTCCATTCCAGATCTTGTCGCAGGGCCGAGCAGGGGCACACTACCCAATGAGGCAATGTTCATGACCAAAGACTGGGGTTCTCTTCTAGGGTTGTAGTTCAGCTAGAAGACCATTAACACCAGACAAGAACCCAGTACTGTGGAGGAAGTCTTTCCTGGAGTATTCACCCATAAAAAGTTCTCCAAGTACAAAACAAAAATAGTCATACCAAAAAATATGGTCCAGACTTGATGTATAAACTGTGGTAGATCACTCTCCTAGCAAGCATGAAGCGCTAGGTTTGAGTACCAGCACTATTTAAAAAAAATAATAAAAAAAAGATATAAAAAATTGACCCGGTGAAACGAGTCAAGACTTGTGGACCAGCCAGACACAGCTGGAAAGGCTGTAGGCCTTCCCAAGAGTGGTATCTTTAGGACAGCAGCCAGATAGGTCTATGCTGATTAGCTTTATGTCAACTTGACAGCAGCTAGAGTACCATGAAAGAGGGAACCTCTATTGAGAAAATATCTCCATGAGATCTGACTGTAGGACATTTTCTTAATTAGTGGTTGATAGGAGAGGGCCCAGCCTATTGTAGGTAGTACCATTTCTGGGCTGGTGGTCCTGGGTTCTAGAAGAAAGCAGGCAGAGCAAGCCAGTCTGCAGCACACCATGGCCTCTGCTCCTGCCTCCAAGTTCCTGCCCTGCCTGAGTTCCTGCCCTCAGTGCTTTTGATGATGAATTGTTATAAGGAACTGTGAGTAAAATAAATCTTCTCCTCCCCAAGTTGCTTTTGGTCATAGTGTTTTATCAGGGCAGTAAGAACCCTAAGACAGAGGTCTAAGGCAAGAAACCCCACGGAGGCACAGAGCTGAATAGAGATAAAGAAGTGGTATCTTGGGTGTGGGGCAGGGAAGAACAGGCCAAGGAAGACTGGAACAGGAGAACAGAGGCACAACAAAAAGCTGGCACAGGGTAGAAAGCAAGGAAAGGAGAAACCCACAGGGATGGAAGGAGCCCTCTCTCTTCCCCTTGGAGTCCCTCTGAACTCAGACTTTTTGTCAATTGTGTACCTTCTGCAGCATCTTTGCTGGACATGTTCTATTTGGAGGCCTTAGGTATCAGTTCAAATCTTCAGGTGAATACACTTGAGATGAACAACCAAATGTAAGCTGAGAACTAACTAGGACTCACCCAGTACATGTCCACCACCTAAGGAAAGGAACACTGGAAATAGGTCTAGGAAAACTAGCCTTCCATCCAGAAAGGGACACAGTCATACAAAAGCTGGAGACCCTTCGTGAGTATTGAGGTCTTAGATTTGATTTCATCAGAGTGTGCTAAATGATATTCAGCTTGACAGACTGATCTCCCCAAGGTAGAAGTTGGTATGGCCACTTCTCAGAGACACCATCACAGATGCTGGTAGGAGAGGAGGCACCTCAATCATCCTGGAGACAAGACAAAGACCCCAAGTCAAGGGATGTGAGTAAAGCTGATAACAATCTTCTGACAATCTTCAGATGAGGGTCTGGGCCTGTGGTATTCATGGGGCCTTCAGCCACTGCCTTGGCCACACCTCCTTAGAGCTGGCTCCAGAGCTTGCCCAGCAACTCCACCACTTGTCAGCTGGGAGCCCAGACCCACTGCACTCCCTCTCCTGACCTTTGGTCAAAGTTGTCCATGTCATTTCTGAGGTGAAATTTTCTGCAGTTTCTTTGCTCTACATGTTCTATTTGGAGGCTCTAGGTAACAGTTCAAATCTTCAGGTGAATACACTTGAGATAAACAACTAAATTTAAGCTGAGAACTAAGGAGGATGCTAACCCTCAGCACAGGAAACGTTAGTGCTTCCCAGTCTAGACTAAGGAGAAAAAAACATGTGGTTACTCAGGGACCAGCCCATGATTAATGTAGCACTTCAAGAGGATCTTTCCAAACTAAATGACAGTCCCTGGTTCCTTCTGTAATCTTTTCTTCCCACCCTTGCTTTTATACATCTCTGGGGCTTTGTGTCTGTCCATAGAGCAGTTCGGATCCTCCAGCAAGAAATGTCTTAGGTTGTCACCTCTGTTAATTCCCTGATGCTAACACCCTCTTGGGAATCACACAGAATTTATCTTGCCTTCCATTCCTTCAACCTCAGCTGTATCCTGTATGCGTAAAACTCCCACTAAGACACACAACAGTGCCAGGTCCAGTTCTACAGCTGTCCCCTTCACCTACCCATTCCTCATCCTCCGCCCCGTCTCCTTGCTCTCGGATCTCTGCTGTGTTCCTCTCTGAAGACTTTTGGGCCATAATATTGTCTGTCCAGGATGCTCCTGTCTTTCCATCACCAGCAAAATTACATTTGGTCACCGTCCCCAGCTCCAGTTTGGCTAAGGAATCTGAAAAAAGAGAAGTTTAATGGCCTTTTTCCTTGTAGATTAGTCAGCATAAGGTCATCCATTCTAAGTCTGGGTTGAACCTTCTAAGTCTGGGTTGGCTTATCCTCTGGTGTGACCACCAAGGTTCTTGGTGGAACTCCCAAATCACTAGAGAGTAAGGGTCAGCCACAGGAAAGGAGTTAGATGATACCCTGAGATATAGTGTATCTAGTCTAATGGCCCCAGAGCAGTTGGCTACAGATTTGGAAGTAAATCTCAAGGTCACAGGTCATGTCCTATGGGAGACCAGACCTGGCCTTCTTCCATTGCTCTAAGCAAAAGAGATTGGGGGCCTCTGAAAGGTGACCAGGGGCCTCTATGGGAACAGGCAAAGTGAGTCCCACTGCTCACCTATGAAGGGGCCATCACCCCGAGTTTTTAACCGCACTCCAGTCCCCAGTTCGAGTTCCATGACCTCCATCTCTGACTCAGGCATCCAGAATGCCACCGTCTGGTCTGGGGTGAGGCTCTCTGTCAACTTCAGCAGCTCGGGCTTGTTTACCAGGCCCTTCAGCACCTCCAGGGTGAGCCGGTCTGTGTCACCCTTGGCTTCCACTTCTGTAGAGCATATGGTGCAGGAGTGTTAGTGTGACTGAAGAAGAATCATTCTCTGAGGACCTTCAGGAGCTGGTGAGGGTATCTATCCTGCCAGGGCTCATCAGAGAATTCCACAGCAAGGGTGCTATGGCCTAGACTCTGGAGCCAGGCTACCTGGAGTAAGTCTAGATTCTGTCACAATCTAGGACAAGTGATCTTTCTCTTTGTCCTTGGAGAATGGGGATAAAAATGGCCTGCAATGCAGATAAAAAAAAAAAAAGAAGAAGAAAAGAAGAAGCAAGCTGAGTATTTAGCCTAGTGTCTGGCATCCAGCCAGCTCTCAGCAGGGGTCTCTGGTTTTGTTATTCCCATCTCAGTGATGAGAAAAACCAAGCCTTAGCTGGGGCAGTATTCAAACACCCACTACCTTCACACTGAGACTGTTCTAGAACCAGCAGCCAGCCTGTAGTCTATATCCTCTACTGGCCTACTCCAGGCTAGCCCTAACAACTCCCAGCAGCTGAGGGAGGAATCTAAATCCTAAACCTGCAGGTGGTGGAACTCGCTGAAAAATAGCCATCAATAAGGTTGCAGAAGGCTTGCATGAATACCACTGCACCCAGCATAGTGTCCCCAGGGCTTGTCTGACTTCCTGCTGTGCAAGTCACAAAAACCCTTCTTTGAAGTTGGTTTGTCAGGCATTTTGTCATAGCAACAAGAAAAGTAACTACTATGCCGCACAGACAGATTGAGAGCCAAAAAGCAAACATCCGGGTGGGAGAACAGAGACTGCTGGGACCTGGCCTGCTTTCCACAGAATGATACTTAGAGCCCAAAGCCAAGCCTGGGGATGATTCTGCCAGACTTCAGGAAATGGATGCTGTTAGGAATGCCAGCCTGGCTCCCAGGACTAAAATGGGACACTGGGGAATTCTGAGGGGTTGGGGGGAAGAAATCCAACAAGAGATGCTCAAGCCAGAAACAGCATCAAAGCCAATTGTGCTGAGAAGCCACTTTTAAGAACCTCCGGGGACGAACAAGACAGTCTAAGAGTCTCTTGGGAAGGAAGAGCCCAGGATACCTACTGTAAGATGACATGAGGAAGCCTGTGTTCACCTTCCTGGTGGCACTGAAGTTGGGCTCAATTTCATTTCCCTTGGGGTCAAACTTACGCCGGTGGATACAATTGGGCTGGATATACAGCACATAGTAGCGCTCCTGGGTGAGGCAAAGAAGGGGTCAGGGGACTACTTCATTCCCCACCCCAATCCCAGCATACCCAAAATGCATAGCCCAGGTTCTCCCTGCAGCCTCCGCTCACCCCATCCTCTGCCCCAGAATCCCATCCCCAGTGCTGCACAGGCTGGGCAGACACCTCATTTAAATACTCGTTCACTCCTACCTATACTTCTAGAGTACCTGTCATGCATAGTGTGCTACAAAAGCCATTGCAGGGCAACAAAAGGCCTGACTCCAAGCTTCCACAGCCAATGGGCTGTAACTATAGTCCAAGCACCAAGGTGTCTACAGGCCACAAGGCGGGATCAAAGTTGCCAGCAAGCTTCAGAAAGGCCACGACCTAAAGGACGGCAATCACTTTGCTACTCACACAGACATAGCAGCAGGGCAAATCACTCCAAGCTCTGTATGCCTCAGTTTCCCCTATCTGGGAATAGCATGACATGTCTTTTCAAGGACATTCCAAGGAACTGATGACAAAATGGGAGAGGGGACACCTTGCAAAGCAATAAATGTGCTGAAAAGTTATTGGTCAACTGTTCTCATCAAAGTAGACATGGGAACAGTGCCCCGAGACAAAAGAAGCAGATAGTTCTTTTGGGACAACCATAAAGGGTAGATTCCCAAAGAACAGAGCAACCTGCAGGTGTGAAACTAGAATGTAGGAAGAACACTAAAGGCCTAAAACAAGTCCGAGATGTCAAATGCCTGCTTGGCATACAGCAACCCCTGAGTTTGATCTCTAGCGCTGCAGCTGCACAAACCTGGTATGGTGGCCCATGCCTGTGATCCCAACACTGGAAAGGTCAAGGTCATTCTCTGCCATACAATGAGTTCAAGGCCAGCCTGAACTGCTGAGCCAGTCAAGAGGACACCTGCACAGCTAAGCAATGCAGGCCATTCAGAGGCCCCTTGACAGCCCAGATTGAGAAAAAAAAACTGAGATGGGTTTCAGATGGCCCACCTTAGGAGGGCCTGATGCTAAGCTGAGGTTTAGAAACCAAGAACCAGGAGACAGTGTGGTCAGCACTATAAGGGGCTGTCTGAAAAGAGGGCAGAAGGACTAGGTCAGAAAAGAGATGTAGGGAGTACAGAATGACTGCTGTGAGTGTTCCTGGTCACCTGGACTGTGTGGGCTGTGAACACATCCTGAGGAGGCTGTGAAGCAAAGACAGAAGGCCATACAGGAGCTGCAGACCCGGGCATGAGCATGGGGTCTGAATAGTCAGGCTAGATTGGGTTTGGGGCCTGTCTGTCTTTTGAGTTGTATCAGAGGCTCTTTCTTACAAGAACCATGTAGTCCCTCCCACCTGTCTGCTACTCACTGCAGGCCTTGTAAGTCCCCTTTCTACTGGTCCCGTTTGGCTGTGGCAATCTGTTCTGTGACCTCAGTAATGGCCTGGACCTTAACCCAGCACAAGGAGATATCATGTGGGTGAGGGAGGAGACCCTTCGAGGGCCAACCAGGACATGGCCTCACCTTCCTTCCGTGAGCATCCAAGATGCTGTGCCGAGACACATCCACAAGCAATCCCTCCAGCAAGACACCATTTCCCCTGGGGATGAGAAGGGAGGAAGGAATGCTGGTTGTCAGTCCTCAAGAAAGCCACCCTCAGGTGTAACAGCCTGGGTGAGAATCTGAGACAGAAACAAGTCTCACCCCAGTGTCCTCATCACCTGTCTCTGAGAAGGCCTGGAATGGAGCAACCACATTCTGCTTCCACCATCAAAACTTCCATGGCTTCAGAGAACCTTCCCAGGCTATGCCAAGGCCATGAGATGCCTCCCCACCACCACAGACACTCCGGGAATTATTACGACCCTTAGGAGTCTCACCCACAAACAAGTAAACAGCTGCTTCATTGTGCTGCTCTGGCGCCGGGCTAGCCTAAGGTCATGAACACGAAGGTAAGGGTAAACTATGCAGTACTTACTAAATGTAAAGTACTTTTTTTTTTTTTTTTTTTACAGCAGGGCTTGACAGTGACACACACCTGTAATCCCTGCACTAGGGAGAGAGGATTGCTGTGAGTTCAAAGCCTAGCCTGGGCTACACTGTGAGTTCAAGTCAAGCCTTTAATACATAGCAAAATGCTGTAAATAAATAAATAAATAAGTGGTCCTACATTTTTAGTTATGCAAAGTTGGGAGTATTGAGGCCTGCTCCTTTTAACATAACTGTAGCCATTTTGTATTCAGTGTCCATTTTTCTCATAAGGTGAAATTAAGTTCAGTTTCTCAGACTCTACTTCTCAGAAGTAATTATCCATAGCTGACACTAAGGAATGTTACTAATAAGCCAAAAAGTTTTGGCTGAATCACTTGTACCCTGTTATCTCAGTGTTCTGAAATTCCCTGTTCAGCACCTGTCCACAACCCCTTGGACCACGCTCAGAACCAATCTGCTTAAAGGTTGGTTGATAATACTTTGTCTAGTTAGCCAAAAATGTTGTACCACTTCAATGCTTGCCTTCAAACTTTTGAACCTGATTTTTCCTATAAAAACCCTGTCCTGAGGACAGACTGGTAGGTTTTCCCTTCCTGTGGACCTGGACATCCAGTATTATGACGTGTGTTCAGTAAACTATTCCTGCTTTACTAACATTGGTGTATGTGTGGTTTGAGTGGAGATTCCCAGACCCCAACCAGAGCAAGTGTCTATGGTATAATAAATTATTTTCCTTTTCCATCTTGTTTGTTTGTTTGTTTGTTTGTTTGTTTTTAAGACAGGGTTTCCCTGTGTATCCCTAGCTGTCCTGGAATTCACTAAGTAAACCAAACTGCTTTGAACTCACAGGGATCAACCCGCCTCTGCCTTCCAAGTACTGGGATTAAGGTTATGAGCCACCATGCCTGGATGTTTGTATTATTTTTTATTTATGTGTAAGTATGTGTGTCTGTAAGCATGTATACTGGTGTGTACTGGTGTCTGTGGAGTCCAGAAGAGGGAATCAAATCCCACACAGATGGACTTAGAAGCAGTTTCGAGCCCCCTGGTGTGGGTGCTGGGAACTGAACTCAGGTCCTCTGAAAGTGCAGTAAGCCCTCTTCACTGCTGAGACATGGCGTCACCAATTTAAACCATTTCTGTTCCTGTTCCCATACATACCTACGTGGTCATCAACCCGAGAGACGGTTATTGCTGCAATACAGATGGACGATAAGAGACTCTGAAGTGTGAGAATTAGCCCAAGATCACAGGGTCCCACACAGAGTGGAACCAGAACTGGCTCCTTACCACTTTACAAAAGCAGAACCTGGGACCTGGGGACTTCCTTCTTTGTAACCATTAACATGGGAAAAGGGTGCGTCTAAGAAGACAGACGGTGGAAGAGGGCTGGGTCAGGATTCCTAGCTCCTATATACTCTCAGATTCTTTTTAAAAATATTTAACTGACAAAGACAGGTTATATCGAAGGCGTTTAACAAGAAAACTTGATAGGCACACATTGTGTAACGATTCACACCATCAAATTTATGTACACATTAGATCCTCAGAACTTCTTTCTCCTTCCACTGAAACTGCTCCACTGGAGATCTTACAAGTTGGACTTTCAATTCCACTTCCTAGATGATGCGGTATATGGTTTTTTTTTTTTTGGGGGGGGGGGGCTGGCTTCTTTCGTATAGAATAATTCTTGTTGTTTCTGACTGTAAATAAAATTGTCCATAGTGCTTATTACCCTGGGCAAGACCAGTACTTCCGGATGTTCCCAGCCTCCCGCTATTGTTCCTGTCACACCACAAACTGGTTGCCAGTGATGCAGTGTGACAAATGGCTAGAGTTTGGAGCCCTGTTGTAGGGAAAGGGCTGAGGTCAGTGGGAATGGCCTCTGGAGTTCCATTTGGGAGTCTGGGAGTCCGTCCGGTGGATATGCATGCAGGCGGGAATTTCAAGTTTGTCTTTCTGGTGTGTAGTGGCCATGGACGTCGGGAAGTGCCTGCTGGGTGCCTGGAGTGGCTTGGCAACCCCAGTTTCTCTCCCGCAATGCCCCCTGCTCCCTAGATAAATCTCTGAGCATGACTCAGATCCAGAGTTCGACAGAAGCCCAGGCCCCAAGGATGCTTCCAGGCCACCGCCGGCCACAGCAGGGGCCAGCGCCCCAAGGACCCCATACACACAGCCAACCCAGGCAGTTCCCCTGCCAAGTCCACCTCTGGCTAGCAGTTGGGGGGGGGGAGAGAACAGTCCACCCTCTGGCCAGCAGCAGAGTTCCAGGCCCGGTGGACAGAGCACAGCCCACCCCTGGCTAGCCCTGGAAGAAAGTGCAACCCATTTCTGGCCAGCAACGGGGTGGACAGAGCACAGCCTACCCTTGGTGGATGGTGGGGTCCCAGGTCCCCGGCAGGCGCGCGCTCTGCACCGCCTTGTTGCGGAGGGCGCTGTCGTGGTAGATGCGGCTCATTTTCCCGGGCAACTCCAGGAAGCAGCCGGCCTGTAGGGCGGGGCACCTCGGGGACAGGAGCTTGGAGGTCGCCGCAGCACCAGCTTTCCCGGTTAGCAGATCCCGGAACCGTGCTGCCAGCCCGAGGCGTTCTCAGTTTGGACTTAAAGGGGCCGAGCCTCATTCCTGACGGCCAGATCTTGTGCAGTGACAGGGACTTTTGAAATGACTGTCCTTCATGACCTTATAGTCTAAGACAGAAAGATCATCGAGAGTTCGGGCCCCATTTGTACTATACAGAGGTCCTGTCTCAAAACACATCAATATACAAAAAAAGCGGCAGTTGAAGCTCAGGAATTGTAGCTCTTTCTTGGGATCGGTTCTGGAAGGATACTTTCTCGGGGAGCAGGAAGGAAGAAGAGGGAACAGCCAGGAGGAACCACAGAGTGGTCTCCATGGACGCTACCCTTTGGCCCTTCCCGTGGTTCCTCAATGGAGTAGGTAGGAAGGGAAGTTAGATCTGCAGCAAGGGAAACCTGAATCTCTGCAATCCCGGCAAGTTCCTCAACCTTTTCTGAGCCTGCACTTCTTCCTCGGCAAAATAGAAATAAGAGTCAGTATTTAATGGTTTATAAAGATAGAACTAGCCCTCTCCTGCTCTCGGGGGCATAACATTATTTTGCCTCCCACTTCTCAAGGATTCTGATCGATCGCTTCTCTAGCCCCACAGGGCCCTTTGCTCCAGAGTGTCTGCAAGCCTTTTATTCTCAGCCTGCACCCGGGAGTCTCCTCTGACCTGGAAATCATTGGGATGCCGGCTTGTTTTATTGGCTCCTTTGTGCCAGATTCTGGCGCAGGTGGCCACATTCTGGTATGCCAGGTGTGCTCCTGCCGCAGCAACAATGGAGATACCCGAGAGTCCAGGGTCAGATGTAAACTTTGGAAGAAGCTCTCTCTTCCACACTTTAGAACACATCGTGGTCTCAGTCACTTTATTTTTAAGAGTCTTTCCTCCTTTTTTTTTTTTTTTCGAGAGAGTCCTTCCTCCTTTAACAAAATAAAAAAAAAATTTTTTTAAAAAGACATTGTTTTATTTATCTCAGGCTGGCCTTGAACTCACTGTGTAGCCAAGGATAACTTCAAACCCCTTTCTCCTTACAATACCTCCCCAAGAGCCAGGATTACATGTGTGGGCCACCACTGCACTTGGATTATTTGGTCTGGGGGTTCAATCCAGGACATTATGAATGTTAGGCAGTCTTCCTGATTAAGCTACATCCACAGCTCCAAAAATATAGTTTTGTGGATCCCTAAAAATATAACAGACCCTAGGTAGGGTATCTGTGATTAGTCAGTCTCATCCTGTGTCCAACCTGTCAGGCAGCTCTGTATTTCCCAGAAAGAAAGACAAAGATCCTCAGGGCAGGACTGTCCTCTGTTACCTCTGGAAAGTCCTGGGCTCACAGGCACCTGACTCCTCTGCCTCCTCTTCCTTCCCTTTCTTGGGTCACTGTCCCTTCACACAGGCTCTAAATTTGTACTGCCCTCTGTGGAAGCTATACGTAGCTACTTAAATTGTATTTTAACAGTGCTGAAAATAGAACCCAGGGGGGGTTGTATATACCAAACAAGTGTTCAATCACTCAGCTACATACCCAGCCTAAACCATAGATGATAAAATCTAAATAACTTAAAAAATGGCATCGCCTTTGCTGATCACAGAGGTCCATGTCTGTAATCCCAGTACTTATATTTTGAGGCTAGCTTGAGCTATACAGTGGGTACCAGGCTAGCTTGGGCTATACAGTGGGTACCAGGCTAGCTTGGGCTATATAGTGGGTACCAGGCTAGCAGGACTCCATTGTGAGAGTCTGTCTCAAAATCCCCAAACAATAATAATTTTTAAATTTTTTAAAAAGTAAATTTGCACATTTGAATTCACTTCCTCAGCCCTTAGTCATGGGGAGGGGGTTGTTTGTTTGGTTTTGGAGATGGTGGTTTCTAGTTTTTTTGTTTGTTTTGTTTTTTGGTTGGTTGCTTTTGTTGTTGTGTTTTGTTTTGTTTTGTTTTGTTTTGTTTTGAGACAAGGTCTCACTAAGTAGCCTTAGCTAGCCTGAAACTTACTATGTAGACCAGGCTGACCTGGAACTCAGAGATCCACCTTCCTCTGCCCCTTGAGTATTAGGATTATAAGTGTGTGCCACCAGGCCAGGCAGTTAGTCACATTTTAAAATGAAGACCATTATTTCCTTTTCAGCCAGGATTCTCCTTCTGCCCACGTCAGGTGATGAGGGAGCAAGATCGGGCGAAACGAGTCTGCTGAGGGTTGGTGGAACCGACAGCGTGGGGTCTCTTTTCTTGTCTAACGGAGTTGTCATCAGTCACCTTGGACATCGATACCCTCCTGTACGTGTGCCCACTTATCTGCTGCAGGACACAAAGCAAATGACATCAAGGAGCAAAGCAGAGATCACAAGGAGAAAGAAAGAGCATACCAGAGAGCATCCTCCCATCCCAGTACGGAGACTCTGTGAGGTGAGCAGGGCGGCACACGCCTGAGATTCCTGACTTAGTATTACTACAGTCTCAAAGCCTGCCTGGGGTACCTAGTGAGTTTCTGGATAGCCTGACCTACAGAATGAGATCCTATTTTAAGAAAGGACAACAGGGACTAGAGAGATGGCTCAGTGACTACAAACACTGACTGTTCTTCCAGATGACCTAGGTTTGGTCCCCAGAACCCAGATTGAAGTTCACAATCCTCTCTAATTTCAATTCCAGGGATCTGACACTCTTTTCTGACCTCTATGGGTACCAGGCATGCACATGGTGCACAGACATACATGTAGGCTAACACTCATACACATAAAAATAAATAAAAATTGTAGCCGGGCGGTAGTGGCGCACGCCTTTAATCCCAGCACTTGGGAGGCAGAGGCAGGCGGATTTCTGAGTTCGAGGCCAGCCAGGTCTACAGAGTGAGTTCCAGGACAGCCAGGGCTACACAGAGAAACCCTGTCTCGAAAAACAATAAATAAATAAATAAAATAAATAAAAAAAATTTTTAACTTAAAAAAAATGACCCAGAAGCTAGTGTGTAGAAATTTCTTCCAGTCAACAGGTAAAATCGTGACTGAAAGATTTGTTTTTCATTAACCCTAGTCAAAAATTGAAATTCTCTCAGGAATGTTTTTTTCCTAAAGCAATGCATGTAATTACAACACACCAATATGACCCCCTCCCCCCAGACACCTTCCCTGAAGAAAATAGACTTTGTCAAAATCTGTCTGGAGTAAAACATACAGGAGCACATTCATGCATTGGGTCACAGCTTAGCATATCTGACACATTTCATACTGATGCTTCGTCTGGTGGTTCCAGAAGAAATAGCATGCTAAATAAATTGCCACCAATGCAGTGAAATAGCCTGGAGAAAACACACGTGCACACCACAGAGCAACGGAGAGAAAACAAAGGACGCACTCAGAGGGAAAGCAAACCGAACATGAAATAAGATGCCAGAAGGAGGGCCAGACCCATCCATCAACGGGTCATCAATAAATGCAAATGGAGGAAGCCTGCTTTGGAAAGAAAATCTATCCTATGCCATGGATCAGGCAACTCTTAATGTCATTTCCATGTCTCTCAGGCTGCTCCAGGCTTGTCCCACTCTCTACAGTGAACAATTGATTTCACAAAGAATCAGTGTCTCCCATCTCAACATACGGCCATTGCACCCCACTTTTTCTTGAGGTAGTCCCTGGAAAGAAACTCTCAGAAGAAGACTGTAAAACAGGATTACTTTCTGTTCTGACGGTATCAGGAACACTATTCCTCGTGGTAAGTAATAACCCTTGGCGTGAAGTGGTATCGAAATGTCTATGGCTCTAGCTGGGCATACAGCCCAGCTACAGAGGAGGCTCAGCAGTGAGGTGGTTTGAATGAAAATGACCCCCATAGGCTTATAAGGAATGGCATTATTTGAAAGGATTAGGATTGTGGCCTTGTTGGAGTGGATGTGGCCTTACTGAGGGAAGTGTGTTATGGGGATGGAGGTGGGGGTGGGGGTGAGGGTGGGGGTGGGCTGGACTTAAGAGCTTAAGGTCAGCAACATGATGAGACCCTGTACTGTGTGACTTGTTCCTGGAGAGACACCAATGTCAGACCAAAAAAAGATTCTGTCCAAGCCTAACTTGGTGAATCTGTGAGTTTGTTGGAATTATTTACAGGAGTGTGGGTGAACAGTTACTTATAGGAGCTTGGATGGCTCAAAATAACTGCATATCTGAAAAGCCAACTCCAGCATGGTGACACTGTGTCCCTGGAGTGTCCTGTCCAGTTTGCAGTCAGCACCACCAGAGAATCTCCTCTCCCTTAGCAACTGCTTACTGATTAGATATGCTTACAAAGGAGCCTTGGGAAACCTGTAACCTTCCCGGCTTCCTGAGCCTTATAAATTTCATTAGCTTCTTGTCTGCCAGGAGCTCTCTCCTTGTTCCAGAGGGAATGTATGAATCAAAGAAAATAGTTTCACATGACTGTCTCTAAAATAACTAAAGACCAAGTGTGCTCTCCTACACCCATAATCTCAGCACTCAGAAGCCTGAGGCAGGAGGATTGCCCTGAGCTCAAGATCAGCCTGCCATAATGGTGAGTACTATGCCAGCCAGAGATACATCTTTGTTGTTGTTGTTTTGCTTTTTTTATATTTTGGTTTTTTTCAAGACAGGGTTTCTCTGTGTAGCCCTGGCTGTCCTGGTACTTGCTCTATAGACCAGGCTGGCCTCGAACTCACAGAGATCTGCCTGTCTTTGCCTCCCAAGTGCTGGGATTAAAAGTTAATCCCAGCACTTGGTGCGTGCTCTACGGGCACTCGACAAGTTGAGCAACCTCTCTAGCTCATAAACCAGCTTTTAGTATCAACATGGAACCTTGAGGGTGGGGGAAGAAAAGAAGAAGAAAAGGAAGAGGAAAGCGACATTCCCAGTATACCTAACAGCCAATGTTGGTGTCTGGAAGCCATGAGGAGAGTCAGGTCAGCATCTGGTGGTAAGGGGCACACAGCTGCCAAAGGAGCAGCCAACTATCACATTCGATGATAAAGGGCAGCCCTACCCTCCCACCCTCCATCCCCCACTAACACGAGAGCCGGAGGCATTGGGTGTCCAAATCCAAAATCCTAGAACATGAAGTGTGAACTTTCAGAGTTACTCTGACGCCATCTTGAGGAAGTGGTTCTGAGGAGTGCTACAGTGGATTTACTTCGTAAGACCTGAGAGGTCTCCCCTACTTGCCTTGTTCAGGGAGGTCCAGAAGCTTTAAGGTACATCAAATCTCTTTGAGATACCTTTTGCGACTGATTAGGGTATTTGCTGTCATGGAATGGGCCAGGATGCTAAGCCCTGACAGAGCTTGACACCTGCTGGGCTAGGTAGATGGAATCACTGATGCAGCTAAGGATGTCATAGGCAGCTAATTATACTTGAAAACATTGCCAGTCAAGATGGTGCCCTCCTGTGATCCCAGCACTTGGGAGGAAAAGGATTTAAAAGGAGGATCAAGACTTAAAAGTTGCCAGGCGGTGGTGGCCCACACCTTTAATCCCAGCACTTGGGAGGCAGAGGCAGGCAGATTTCTGAGTTCGAGGCCAGCCTGGTCTACAGAGTGAGTTCCAGGACAGCCAGAGCTATACAGAGAAACCCTGTCTCGAAAAACCACAAAAAAAAAAAAAAAAAAAAAGACTTAAAAGCTAATTTTGAATTTTGAACTCAATAGTGAGTTAAAAGCCAGCTTGGGATTTATTGGATACTGTGAAGGAAAGAAAGAAAGAAAGAAAGAAAGAAAGAAAGAAAGAAAGAAAGAAAGAAAGAAAGAAAGAAAGAAAAGATCAAAACAACCAAAATCTTTATAGCTAAGAAAGTAAAAACTGATGTGCCACTAAAACAAGAAGTTATGGGGCTGGCAAGATAGCTCAGTAGTTAAGCCCTTGCTACTATTTCAGAGGACCAGAGTTTAGTCCTCAGCATTCATGTAGGGCAGTTCATAACTACCTGTAACTCTGGCTCCAAAGAATCTGATTCCCTCTTCTGGCCTATGATACCTGCACACATGTGGCCCTCACTCACACCCACACAGACTTGTACACATAAATAAAAATAAATCTGTTAAAAATATTTTAATTTCTAATTATGTGTACGTGTGTTCATCTGTGAGTGTGTGTGCATGAGTGTGTGCAGTGCCAGCCGAGGCCTAAAGGGGGTTCTGACTCCCTGGAGCTGGAGTCACAACTTCTGATTTGCCTGTTGTGGGTGCTGGGAACCAAACCCCAAACCTCTACCAGAGCAGTGAGCTCTCTTAACCACTAAGCACCTCTACTGCCTCCAGTCTTCTGTTTTTAAAAGAAAGTTTGTGTCCTTTATGCACTTCCAGAGCCAAGTCTTTCAGATAGAATCCATTGTCTGGAGCAGAGGCTGGGGCACCTTTAAAAGGGCCTCCATCCCATGTAACATGCAATAGGTTACTAGTCCTGTTTCCAAGTGACCACTTGTCCTGATACCTGTGCACTGAGTTAAAGAGTTAACTCAAAAATTCACCCCGGGCAGTGGTGGCACACGCCTTTAATCCCAGCACTCGGGAGTCAGAGGCAGGTGGATTTCTTAGTTTGAGGCCAGCCTGGTCTACAGAGTGAGTTCCAGGACAGCCAGGACTACACAGAGAAGCCCTGTCTCGAAAAACCAAAAAAACAAACAAATAAACAAAAAACAAAAACAAAAAAAATTCACAAGACTGTTAAGTACAGGTCTCATCAAATGTTATGGAGACCCGCAATGTCAGCCATCACACACACACACACACACACACACACACACACACACACACACACTGCCACACCAAACTTTTTACATGGGTGCTTGGAATTTGAACTCAGACCCTCTTGCTTGTATAATAAGTGCTGTTATCTCCTGAGGTATCTCTCCACTCCCAGTCTGTGCATCTTTAACTATGAACGAAGTTGAATATCTTTCTTTCATAGAGAAGGTCGCAGATATTAGCTTCAAACTCATTGCGTAGCTGAAGGTAGACTTTAATTTCTGATTATCTTAGTGTTTTACTGCTGTGAAGAGACACCATGGCTGAGGCAACTCTTATAAAGGCAAGCATTTAATTGGGACTGGCTTACAGTTTCAGAGGTTTAGTCCATTATCGTTATGGGGGGTGGTGGGGAAAGGGAGCATGGCAGTGTCCAGGCAGACACCGTCTTGGAGGAACCGAGAGATCTACATCTTCATCCAAAGGCTGCCAGAGGAGACTAAAATCCACACTGGGCAGAGCTTGAACATAGGAAACTACAAAACCCACCCCCATGGTGACACAGTTTTATCAACAAGGCCACACCTCCTAATAGTGCCCCTCCCAAGCATTTAAACACAGGAGTCTATGGGGGCCATACCTGTTCATAGTACCTCACTGATACTTTTATCCCTTCTCACGTGCTAGGATTGCAGTCCTACACCACAAAGCTAGTTTATGAGACACTCAAGATGGAGCCCAGGACTTCACATATGCTAAGCAAGTACTCTGTCAACTGAGATACAGTCTCAGTCATCACTTTTTTTTAGGCAGGATCTCACTGTGTAGCTCTGGCTAGCCTGGAACTCACAGAGATCCACCTACTTCTGCCTCCCAATTCTGATTAATACAGGCCCCCATACCTAGAATTCCTCCCTCACTTTTTTTTTTTTTTTAAAGACAAGGTCCAAACTGCCCTTGCACTTGTGATCCTCCTTCTGCATGCTGGGATAACAGGTGTGCACCACCCCCAGTTAGAGCATTATTTTTCAACATGTTTTGTAAACCATTTACATTTGCTTTTTCCTGTGTGAAGTCAGATTTTAGCTCTCACCCGTTTCTTCCCAGTTTGGTAAAGATCAGATGATTTGCTAATACAGATTTAGTTACAGCGAGAATAAAGCGGCACTTCTGTACCTTTCTAGGTGAAAAAAATGCATGAATTGATCTGACTTTTCAAAGGGATACTAAGTGATGTTTGTTAAAATTGAAGCACATATGTCATTGACTCAGCAGCTCTTTCATGTCCAGAGACAGAAATAGTTGTGTAGGAGATGGTGTGTATGTTGAGCATTGTTTGAAATAGCAAAATGCTAAAAACAGCTAGGGTACCCATCCACCAGAGACCAGCTAAACACACCACCAAATACCAATGAAAAGAAATACCGTGGCACCAGGCCTTGAATTCCAGCATTGCACAGGCCAGGGAAGGAGGATTACTATGAGTTCAATGCTAGCCCAGTCTGCATGCTGAGCTCCAAGGAAGCCCAGGAGCCATAGAGAGACCCAAAACAAAAGAAAGTTGGACCAAGTGTACATGCCTGTAATCCTAACAATTGGGAGGCTGTGGCAGGAAAATCACAAGTTCAAGACCAGCCTGGGCTACAGGTTGAATTTCAGTCCATACTGAGCTACATATCAAGATCCAGTATCAAGGGGGTGGAGAGATGGCCCAGTAGTTCAGAACACCGACCACTCTTCCAGAAGAATCTAGAGTCAAGTCACACCACCCACAAGGCAGTTCATCACCATCTAAAAGTTCAGTTCCAGAGGATCCAACACCCTCTTCTGCCCTCTGTGGTCAGACATGCAGGAAAAATACCCATACACATAAAATAAAAGAAACTTAAAAAAAAGAAAAAGAAAGAAAAAATGGAAGAGAGGGAGGAAAGAGGAAGAAATGAGAAGGGTGGGGAAAGAGAAGAGAAAAACTTATGGATTCACTTAGAGTGACATGGGTCATGTGACATATGTATGTGCCTGCTTACTCACACTAGTGAAGTATTTCATGTATTGAAAACAGCACAGCCAGGCGGTGGTGGCGCACGCCTTTAATCCCAGCACTTGGGAGACAGAGGCAGGTGGATTTCTGAGTTTGAGAGTTCGAGGCTAGCCTGGGCTACAGAGTGAGTTCCAGGACAGCCAGGGCTACACAGAGAAACCCTGTCTCAAAAAAAAGAAAAAAGAAAAAAAGAAAACAGCACAAGCCGGGCAGTGGTGGCGCACGCCTTTAAACCCACCACTTGGGAGGCAGAGGCAGGCGGATTTCTGAGTTCGAGGCCAGCCTGGTCTACAGAGTGAGTTCCAGGACAGCCAGGACTACACAGAGAACTCCTGTCTTAAGGAAGAAAGAAAGAAAGAAAGGAAGGAAGGAAGGAAGGAAGGAAGGAAGGAAGGAAGGAAGGAAGGAAGGAAGGAAAGAAAACAGCACGCGCGCACACACACACACTACCCAAGACAATTGACCCATCGTTCACTCATTTATCCAGTTATTGGGGATGAGGGAGGAAGCATCACCTCTGTTGGAAGCCATCCTGAGTGCTGGAGATATATGGTAAGACCCAGGAGGTCATAAAACCAACAGTCTGGTACCAGAGATGGACAATGAGCAAGTAAGATACTTCAGCCATGGGGTCATTCAGACAGCAGTAAGGGTTACGAAGGAAACTCAAGCAAGGAAAGTGACCCCAAGATGTTGGATGGGGTGGGGGCTGCTTTAGAATGGGGGATAAGAATCTCTAGGAAGTGCTGTTGGAGATGGAGGTGGGGCAAACGACTGGAGTAGAGAGAGCACGGAGTACTGAGGGGTGCAGTGGTGGCCATAGGTGGGAGAGCAGGGGCTGGTGCAGAAGGCAATGCAGTCAGATGTGGGCAGAGAACTCACTTCAAAACTTGGGGGGCTGGAGAGATGCCTCGGAGATTAACAGTCTATATTGGCTCTTGCAGAGAACCCAAGTTTAGCTCCCAGTACCCATGTCGGGCAGCTCACAACCACCTGTAACTCCAGCCCCAGGGGATCTGATGCTTTCTTTTAACCAGCTTGGGTACCAGCACTCACAAGCACATATCCAAACACACACACACGCGCGCACACACACACACATGAGAGGGGTAGCCGGGGGAGAACAAGAGAGATCTTTTTGTTGTTGTTGTTATTTTTTCAAGACAGGGTTTCTCTGTGTAGCCCTGGGTGTCCTTGAACTCACTCTGTAGACCAGGCTGGCCTCAAACTCAGAAATCCGCCTGCCTCTGCCTCCCAAGTGCTGGGACTAAAGGCGTGCACCACCACAGCCTGGCACAAGAGAGATCTTTAAATAAATAAATAAATAAAATTTTTGTGTGTGGCGATGTTGGAGTGTCTATTCTGTACAGCTGTCAAGTCAGATGTGTCTGTGTGCAAGTATGTGAAAGACAGAGGTTGAGCTAGGAGGAGTGTCCTTTAATCCTCAGGAGCAGAGCCAGCTAAATCTCTATGAATTAAAGGCCATCTTGGTCTACAGAGTGAGTCTGAGGACAGTCCGGGCTACATAATGAGGCCTTGTCTGAAAAAAACAGAAAGTCAGAAGCCTCTCTCCTCAGTCATTTCCCATCCTTTTCTGAGCATCTCTTACTGAGCATGAAGCTCATCTATTTGGCTGGTGAGCGACGGCATTCCCAAGGATGAGGCCTGAAGTTGTCCTCTGGCCTTGACACACGTGCACCTTCTCTCTGTCTCTCTCTGTCTCTCTCTCTTTCTCTGCTTCTCTCTGTCTCTCTCTCTCCCTGTCTCTGTCTCTCTCTGTCTCTCTCTCTCTCTCTCTCTGTCTCTCTTTCTCACACACACAAGCAAGCACACAAACACGCATGTGTTTCTTTTATGTGTGATTGTTTATGTTCTAGATTGTTACAGTTCTAGAAGGAGAAACAAGACCCTGGAGATGGTGATTGCCTTAGGGGACTTGGATTCCAGGGCTGGAAGAAGACTTGTGTTTCATAGAACAGGTTTTTGGTTTTGTTTTTTAAATACTGTTTGATATTTTTGCCATGTCCATGAATTGCTTTTTCAATTAAAAACTAGTTAATTTTTTAAACTATGAAAACATCTTAATATGCCATCTCAGTTATAATCAGAGCAATGTAAATTAGAACATCAGAGAAAGATAATTTTTTTGTAAGGATTTATTTTGTTCTGTTTTGGTTTTGTTTGGTTTTTCAAGACAGGGTTTCTCTGTGTAGTCCTGGCTGTCCTGGAACTCACTCTGTAGACCAGGCTGGCCTCGAACTCAGAAATCCGCCTGCCTCTGCCTCCCAAGTTCTGGGATTATCGTAAGGATTTAAAAAACGCATAAAGCTCATAGTTGATGGAGATGGGGGAATGGACTCCTGCATATTTTATTCATGGGAATAAGCAATGGAAGAGCTTGCTGAAGGTGCATTTGCCTGTTTTGATATCAAAGACTTTTTTTTTAAATCTCCTTGCTACAGTTACTGCATGCCTATGAGTTTTCTTAAATTAAAAATGTCTTAGACACAACCAGGCAGCTATGGCACACGCCTTTGATCCCAGCACTTGGGAGGCAGAGGCAGGTGGATTTCTGAGTTCGAGGCCAGCCTGGTCTACAGAGTGAGTTCCAGGACAGCCAGGGCTATACAGAGAAACCCTGTCTTGAAAAACAAACAAACAAACAACAAAAAAAAAAGTCATAGACTCAAAAGACTCAAATCATCAGCTTTGGTGGCAAGTGCTTCTCCTTGCCAAGTCATCTTGACAATCCGTTCTGTCAAGGTTTTTATCCTGACCCACTGTCTAAAACAGCAGGACCAAACTGTTTGACTTTTGTTGTGTTGAATGTGATGTTCCAATAACAGTAAATTCCCTGTATTCGTCCATTAGATCTTGAAGTTTCTTTTTGCACTTGGACCAATCAGACCATTGGGACCTTTGGGACCTAGAACATCATATGTTGATTTCCTGTTCCTTACGGCAGAGTGGAAAGGACAGTAGCTTGTCAGCCATGTGTTATATTTAGCAGTGTCCCCTTTCACTCAATCCTTCCTGCTGCTCACCCAGTATAGGTGATTTCTCCAGAGACCTAAAAAATAATCTCTATTTCCAGAAAAGGGTTAAACAACTTCTTGAAACAGAAGCCTGCCTACTGGACCCACCTCAGTCAAGGGAAACTGTGGCTCTTTCCAGAGGTGCCTGAGACACCCGCCTCTTAAGGTGCAGATCCCTGAAGATCTCTGCAAGGTACTGAACACAGACCCTGGCTACCTTCACAGTATGTCTTACTGTGAGGGGACCCCTTCCCTAGAGCAGTGGTAAAACAAGAAGTGACCAGTGCGAATCCTGAGCATGGCTCAGGAGCCTCCCACTGGTTTCCCTGGTCTGCAGATGAGGTAGCTATTGTCTATGGATGCATACACATGGATTGCTTGGTCATCTGGTCACACATGGACTGTATTTCAATCTTTGTCTTGTGTACCGGAAGAAGTGGATGGTCTCTGAGGAGCAGAATGTCAGAGGCAGGTTTCTCTTGACACTGACAGCACAGATGATCTGAGTGGAGAATTCCTCGATGACACGTTCATAAAGGACCGAGGGCTGCTGAACTGTCCTGGGGAAGTCAATGTACTACTTCAGCCTTGAGGACTGATGTTAGAGGGTTAGCTTGGTGAGGACTTCCCAACCAAGGCTCATACAAGGACTAGATATTGAGAAGCAATGGGGGGGAGGGGACAACAAAATTTAAAAGAATGAAAAGTATCCATGTCTGGGGCTGGAGAGATGGCTCAGCAGTTAAGAGCACTGACTGCTCTTCCAGAGGTCCTGAGTTCAAGTCCCAGCAATCACATGGTGGCTCACAACCATCTGTAATGGGATCTGATGCACTCTTCTGGTGTGTCTGAAGACAGCAACAATGTACTCATATGTTAAGTGAATAAATAAACCTTAAAACAAGAGAAAAGAATTCATGTACAGATTCCATTCAAAATTATAATTGTTTACGTTTGATGGATCTATTTTTAATATATAAATGATACCATTGAATGCACTCACATTTATTTCTACTTATTATGCAATTAAAATGCAATTCTAAATTGAATTTTTTTTTTACTTTAAAGTTTATTCTATTTTAAGTTTTTAATTGATTTTTAAATCATTTTCACTTTTACTTTTAATTTATTTGGGGTGGTGTGTGAGTCTTTGCACACAGTGCGAAGGTCAGAGGTCAGCTTGCAGGCGTCCGTTCTCTCTTGTTACCATGTGGATTCTGAGGACTGAACTCAGGTTGCCAAGCTTGGCTCTTAGCATCCTATCCACTGAGCCACTTCCCAGGCTTTATTTTAGATTTTGTTTTCTTGGGGCGGGGAGGGGGAAATTCCCTTATTTTTAAATTAAAGATAGCTGGGTGTAGTCAGGTAGTGGTGGTCTTTGATCCCAGAGGCAGAGGCAGGCAGATCTTTTGAGTTTGAGGCCAGTCTAGTGAATTCCAGGACAGCCCTAGAGTTGCATGGAGAAACTCTGTCTAAGAAGAAGAAAATGAAGAGGAGGAGGAGGAAGAGGAGGAGAAAGAGGAGGAGGAGGAGGAGAAGGAGGAAGAAGAAGCATAAGTTCAAGTGATCAGCAGTTAACCGTTTGCAGCTGGAGGAAGGATTGTGTGAGGAGGTGACTGGGGGCAGGACATGTAAAGTGAATAAGTAAAAAAAATAAATAAATTTAAATTTAAAAACAAAGAGAGACGGGGGGGGGGGGTTGCTACTTTCCCAGGTACATGTAGCTTCTAAGATTCCAGGGGCAAGCTGACAAAAGGACTCGGGGTCTTGGGTAGTGAGTCTGTTCAGGGATCCAAGGAAATGTTACAGCCCACTACATCAGCATCTGTTCCTTCTTTGCCAGCATCACAGGGTTTCAGGACAGCCTCCGGGTGAGCCCTTCCCCCATCTGGGAAGTTAGAGAAAACATCCCAGAGAGGGACGGGGCAATCTGGAGGGCGCATCCTTCGGGGGATGCAAGTGGGACGAGATCTTGAGGGAGGCATTCCCCCTGTCTTGCCCCCTGGATTCTGCTTCCGATTTGCATCCTCTCCTCCCCCAGCACTACCACAAGGGCCATCTTCTCCACTCAAAAGATGACTCCCTGCACCTCCACCTCCACCTCCAGCTGGTTGGTGGGAAAGCTGAGGAAGTTAGATCTTCTCTTTGGACAAGCAGCCATTTTGCAAGGTGAATGTCTTGCTTCATGATTCGGTTCCGGACGTCGTCGGCGAGTACTCCGGCTTCTTGATTCTCTGCACCGCTTCCCACCTCGCCCAAGCTGCTCCCATCAGCTGTGAGCTGTGCTCCTGTTTTAGATCCTCCTAAGGACAAAAACCAAGCTGCCGACGAAGCCATGAACAATGAGTCCTTATTTAGGATGTTGGTTAGAATTTACTGAAAGGCTCTTTTTTTAGACTTACTTAAAGCATATATTTTTATCATACATCACTCTTGTGCATAGGTAAAAAGGGAAATAAATTGGCAGTTATTACTAAAACTTCCTTATAGAACAGCCTGGTGCGGAGGCTAATTTATTTCTGAATCCCTTTTCAACTCCGAGTTGGTCATGACCACTCTTCCTCCGCAGTGTAAGTGCCTGTGTGTTTCAAGTGTTGTTGACACAGGAAGGAACCTCTTAACCCAATACTCTTCCACGGCTTCCAGAATTTTCCTCCAAGCTGTTGATGTGCATTCTGCAACCTATTCAACTGCACACCTCATAACCTTTTAAAAAATGTATTTAATTTATTGTTATTATCTGTGTATATGTGTGTGTGAGACAGAGGGGCTGGGGCTGTGAGCCCATGTGTGCCACACTGCAATGTCTGTATGGAGGTCAGAGGACAGCTTTCAAGAATCAGTTCTTGCCTTCTACTGAGGGTTCTGAGTTCTGGGAATTGAACTCGGGGTCTCAGGCTTACACAGGAGGTGTTTGTACCTGGTGAGCCATCTGACTGCTCTCTCCAACCCCAGTATTTTTAAAAATCTATGGAAGTCATTGATAGAAAGTGCCCAGATCCAGTTTGCCGGTGTGCAGACAATAGCTGTCAATCATAGCTTCTCTCTAAGCAACAGCTAGAGTCAGCAGTACTGACTGCAGGACACATGCCAGTTCCAAAGAAATGTAGACCTCGGACATGATGGATTTGAGTGAGCCTTGAGACTTCTCCTGCACACGCCCCTCCTGCAGCCTCTCGGCAGGTGGTATTTCATGTCTCCTTGAGAGAACATGTGCTTGGAGACACTCTGATATTTTCTGAGCTATAAATTTTACTACATTGCTATTCTAAGAAAAAAATATTTTTAAAAAAAAATTCTTTTTAATTTAATTTATTTTTATTTTTTTTGTGTCTGTATGAGTGTATGTCATGAGTGCGTGGGCACCCACAAATGCCAGAAGACAGCATTGGATCTTCTGAGACTGGACTTGTAGGCACTTGTGAACCACTAGACATGGAAGCTGGTAACCAAACTTGGGTCCTCAGAAGGGCAGCCAGCATTCTTACCACCTAAGCCGGCTCTCTAACCCATTCTATGGTGGTTTGAATAAAAATGGGGAGTGGCAATTTTAGAAGGTGAGGCCTTGTTGGTGGAAGCACATCAGTGGAGTGGCTCTGAGGTTTCAGATGCTCAAGCCAAGCCCAGTAAGTAAGCCCTAAGTGTCTTATTCTTCCTGCTGTCTATGGATCCAGATGTCGGACTCCACCACTGTGTGCCAACATGCTTCCTGCTATGATGACAACAAACTAAACCTCTAAACTGCCAGCCTCATTAAATGCTTTCCTTGATAAGGGTTGCCATGGTTGTGGTGTCTCTTCACAGCAATAGAAACCCTGTAGGCTTAGATTTTTTAATAAGGGTTCTGAAAAGCTTTGATCCCCAATTCTAGCCCACCATCCAAAGGTAGGGGGGAAAGATAGTAAATAGGACAAGGGGATGCACACCAGTTTATAAGTAGTTCTTTGGGGGTGATTCCAATCTCTGTGTGTCAGGATACCAGAAGTCCAGTTCAGTATTGTCAGGATACCAAACAGGAATCAGCAGCAGTGGCACGAACCAGCAGAAACCACCAGGCCTCTGCTGAGTCAGCAGGAACAACTAGGACCAGTTGGAATGCCAAGAGAAGTTCTCTGCTGTGCCTCTCTCAATGAAGTAAAGATTTCCAAAGACACAAGGCCAAGGAAGTGTTGCAAGGCTAGCTATGCAAGTGTCCTACTTATCCTCTCTCCAAACATCAGGTGTCCTCCCACGGGCCTTCCTCAGCAAAACGCCAGGTGAGTCTGCGTCACACGACACAGAAACTTCCACTTTAAAACACTAAGGCACCTGGAATAGGTTTTTTTTTTTTATTTATTTTAAGAGTTGGAAGGTAGGACTTAGGACCATGGCCATGGCAGAGAAGTGCTATAAAGCTCAGCTAATAATAAAATTCTTAAACAAAAACTGGGTCTCAAGTGTCCCAGACTGGCCTAGTAGTCGATGGGGATGACCTTGAACTTCTGTTCCTCCTGACTCCTCCAGAGGGCTGGAGGATACCATACCATAAAGCTAGGTTTTACAGGGTGCTACAGATTAGACCCAGGGCTCTGTGCAAGCTTTGCAAGCACTCCACCAACTGAGTTCCATCCTCAACCCCAGCACTTGTGGATGGATTTTTTTTTTCAAACAGGTCTCACTACATAGCATAGGCTAGCCTTATCCTCCTGTGTCAGCCTCCTAAGTGCTGGGATTATAGGTGTGCACTCCTGTATCTGGCTGAAAAGGAATCTTTGACGATAAAACTTTAACTACAATTCTGCCATTTCTCTAGAGAGATTCCTAAAAGAAGGCTTAGATACTTCAAATGAGACTGACCATGCTTTTCATAGATTCAAATTATATTGTTATTGAAGTAGACATGAAGGAGGCAGAGAGAGAGAGAGAGAGAGAGAGAGAGAGAGAGACTGGAAAACAAAACAAAGAGTCTTTTTTTGTTGTTTTTTGTTTGTTTGTTTTGTAGAGGGAGAGAGAGAGACTGGAAAACAAAACAAAGAGTCTTTTTGTTGTTGTAGTTTTTTTGTTTTTCGAGACAGGGTTTCTCTGTGTAGTCCTGGCTGTCCTGGAACTCACTCTGTAGACCAGGCTGGCCTCGAACTCAGAAATCTGCCTGCCTCTGCCTCCCAAGTGCTGGGATTAAAGGCGTGCGCCACCACCGCCCGGCATAAAACAAAGAGTCTTCTAAAACGCCAGCGAACACCAGGTGCCCCTGTGAGTCAGGAGCAGAGGTCAGATGGAGGCAGGGACCACAGAGTGGACCGTCCACAGAAGCAGATTGTTCTCGAGCCAAGTGTTCCTCTGGAGCTATAAGCTTGGAGACAGGGAAATTTGGGGAACTTGGAAGGTACTTGGTGGAGGCAGTGCACAGGGAGCAGGGAACTTGGCCTCTGTCCCCTACCCTGCCATGCCTGCTGCCAGGAGTGACCAGGAAGACACAAGAACTCAGAAAGCAAGGTGTGGCCCTTGGATACCAACATGCAGGAGGGAGAGGAGTTAAAGATGGAAGTTGTTGCTTTGGCCCACCCAGAGTATCAAGTCCTTCCTACACCATATTACATACAACAAACAATAATATTTGTACTCTGACCAAATTAACAAGTTCAGCAAGTAATAAGTTTGACTAAGAGCAGCTCACATAGAAAAGACATTGAGCCGGATCTTATCAAAAGATGTCGAGGGATAAGTGACCTCTGGCCTTTGTTGGGTATTCAAAGGACAGGTTTTCTCCTTTTCTACACTGCCATCCTAAAGCTAGAGTTGCCTCGCGGTTTGTCACTTCACTTGGCTAGGCAGGATTTTTTTGTTTTGTTTTCCTGCAGTACTGAGGACTGAACCTAGGACTTCATCCATGCTAGGCAGACGCTCCATCCCTGATTTACAATCCTGGCTTTCTCTCTTGGGTTCTGTTAGGAAACATGAAATGATAAATAACTTGGGAGGCGGATCTCTGAAAGTTTGAGGCCAGCTTGGTCTACCTAGGGAGTTCCAAGACACCTAGTGTGTGTGTGTGTGTGTGTGTGTGTGTGTGTGTGTGTGTGTGAGAGAGAGAGAGAGAGAGAGAGAGAGAGAGAGAGAGAGAGAGAAGAAGGAGAAGAAGAAGAAGGAAGAAGAAGAAGAGGAGGAGGAGGAGGAGGAGGGGAGCAGGGGGAAGAGGAGGGAGAGAAGGAGGGAGTCATAAAGAGGAAGGGAAAAAGAAAAAGCAAGAGACACCTACACTCAATTACAAAGACAATCACATCCAAGAACCAAAACAAATCAAACTCCTGGAAACAACATTGCAAGCTCAACTTGCAAAGGAAGCAACATGATTTTAGATTAATTCTATGGGATACCCTGATGTAGACAAAAATTATGTCTAGAAATTAAAACTAGGTGGTCTGGGAGGGGGCTCTGTTGATAAAGTGGTTCCACTGCAAGCATGAGAACCCGAGTTCAAATCCTCAGCACACATGGAAAGGAAATTGGGTCTCAAAATACAAGATGGGTGGGGGGCAAGATGGCTTGGCTGGTAAGGGTGCTTGTCCCCAAGCTCAATGACCTAAGTGCAATACCTGAGCTCCATATGATGGAAGAAGAGAGCTAACCCCAAGTGGCCCTCTGACTTCTTCAGGTGTGTCTTAGAGCACAAGCACCCCCATACACAAGCATGCACTGTGGTGGTTTGAATAGGAATAGCCTCCATAGACTCTGAATATTTGGCCCATGGGGAGTGGCACTATTAGGAGGTGTGGCCTTGTTGGAGTGGGTGTGGCTTTCTTGGAGGAAATGTGTCACTTTGGGGGTAATTTTGAGGTCTCACATGTTCAAGCTATGCTCAGCATGGCTCTCAGTCTACTTCTGTTACCTTCAGATCCAGATGTAGAACTCTCAGCTACCTCTCCACCACCATGTCTGCCTGCATGCTGCCGTGTTTCCTGTCATGACAATAATGAACTCTAAGACAGCCCCAGTTAAAAGTTTTTCTTTATAAGAGTTGCCAAAGCTGGGCAGTGGTGGCGCACGCCTTTAACCCCAGCACTTGGGAGGCAGAGGCAGGCGGATTTCTGAGTTCGAGGCCAGCCTGGTCTACAGAGTGAGTTCCAGGACAGCCAGGGCTAAACAGAGACACCCTGTCTCGAAAAACCAAAACAAACAAACAAACAAAAAAGGTTTCCAAGGGCTGGACTGGCCAGGGGTGGGGATGGACTGGGGAGAAAAGGGCCACAGGGTAGAAACTCATCGAATGGAGGCAGGAATTCAAAGATGGAGAGAGCAACACTGTGACTGTGTCATAACTGAATGCTGTGCACACACTGTGACTGTGTCATAACTGAGTGAGTACACACACTGTGACTGTGTCATAACAGTGCTGTGCACACACTGTGACTGTGTCATAACTGAGTGCTGTGCACACACTGTGACTGTGTCATAACTGAGTACACACACTGTGACTGTGTCATAACTGAGTGCACACACTGTGACTGTGTCATAACTGAGTGCACACACTGTGACTGTGTCATAACTGAGTGCACACACTGTGACTGTGTCATAACTGAGTGCACACACTGTGACTGTATCATAACTGAGTGCACACACTGTGACTGTGTCATAACTGAGTGCTGTGCACACACTGTGACTGTGTCATACTGAGTACACACACTGTGACTGTGTCATAACTGAGTACACACACTGTGACTGTGTCATAACTGAGTGCTGTGCACACACTGTGACTGTATCATAACTGAGTACACACACTGTGACTGCGTCATAACTGAGTGAGTACACACACTGTGACTGTGTCATAACTGAGTACACACACTGTGACTGTGTCATAACTGAGTGCTGTGCACACACTGTGACTGTATCATAACTGAGTGCACACACTGTGACTGTGTCATAACTGAGTGCACACACTGTGACTGTGTCATATGTGTCATAACTGAGTGCTGTGCACACACTGTGACTGTGTCATAACTGAGTACACACACTGTGACTGTGTCATAACTGAGTACACACACTGTGACTATGTCATAACTGAGTGCACACACTGTGACTGGGTCATAACTGAGTACACACACTGTGACTGTGTCATAACTGAGTGCAC
>NW_021620849.1:2300063-2300388 GCF_004785775.1 Grammomys surdaster
CTGTGTCATAACTGAGTGCACACACTGTGACTGTGTCATAACTGAGTGCACACACTGTGACTGGGTCATAACTGAGTACACACACTGTGACTGTGTCATAACTGAGTGCTGTGCACACACTGTGACTGTGTCATAACTGAGTACACACACTGTGACTGTGTCATAACTGAGTACACACACTGTGACTGTGTCATAACTGAGTACACACACTGTGACTATGTCATAACTGAGTGCACACACTGTGACTGGGTCATAACTGAGTACACACACTGTGACTGTGTCATAACTGAGTGCACACACTGTGACTGTGTCATAACTGAGTACA
>NW_021620849.1:2300398-2315382 GCF_004785775.1 Grammomys surdaster
CATAACTGAGTACACACACTGTGACTGTGTCATAACTGAGTGCTGTGTGCTTGCAAACTGCTAAGGACAGGTTCTACTGTTCTCACACAAATGGACGTTAGTTGGCTTGACTTAGCCACTCTGACATACAAGCATATGTCTAAACATCAGGTGGATCACCATAAATATATCCAATTTTTACTTGTCAATTATGATGAGAAAGAAGAGAGACAAATAAATGGCCTATATTTAATTACTGTATGTTGATAGCTCATACTAAAAATAGGAATCTGGACCATGGAATTCCTCAGTGTTTGAAAGTGCCTACCACTAAACCTCAGAACCTGAGTCTGGTCCTGAATCTACCCTAGAGAGAACTGATCCTAAAGGTAGTCTTCTGACCTCTACACTTATGTCATGGCGCTATCACCTGTGTGCATGTGTGTGCATGTGTGTGAGAGAGAGAGAGAGGAAGAGAGAGGCAAGCAGTTCCCAGATGTCTGACCACCACGAGCATGCCTGCACACCTGCACACACACACACACACACACACACACAGAGAGAGAGAGAGAGAGAGAGAGAGAGAGAGAGAGAGAGAGAGAGAGAAACAAAAAAAATAATTTAAAATAGAAGTCTTTAAGAAAGGAAAATCAGGGTTGGAGAGATTTCTCAGTGGTTAAGAGCACTATCTGTTCTTCCAGAAGACGTGGGTTCAATTCCCAGAAACCACATGGCAGTTTACAACCGTCTGTAACTCCAGTTCCAAAGGAGCTAACACCTTCACACAGATATACTGGCAAAACAAAAAACAAACAAAACAAAACCCACACACAGGCAAAAACACAATTGCATATGAGATAACAAAAAGTAAGTTAAAAAAAAAAAACTAAATGACTAAGCCAACTCAGTCAACAGAGTCCTGATGGAAGTAGTGAGGATTAAAGAAAGAAAAGACAATTAGACAACATTATAACATGACCACAGCTAGTGCGGAAGCAGGTTTATTTTTCTCCAGTTTGCTTTTATATCATTCTAGGTACATGCAAAGAATAGCGTCAGTTCTAGGTCAAAGACAAAGTAGTCAAAGAACAAACAAAGCATAAAAAAGATTCCATGATTACTGTATTCAGAGTCTTAACAAGACCCATCAAGATACAAAGAACACATTCCTCAGCTGTATTCATCTTGAGCCTATTTCCTTGTCCTAGTCCAATGTCAAATTTCCTGCCAAATTCCTAGAAAGCACCAAGAGCTCTCTCCACCACTTAAAAACAAAAACAAATAAACAAACAAAAAAAAACAAGAAGGAAGAAAGAAAGAAAGAAAGAAAGAAAGAAAGAAAGAAAGAAAGGAAGGAAGGAAGGAAGGAAGGAAGGAAGGAAGGAAGGAAAGAAGGAGGAAAGGAAGGAAGGAAGAAAGAAAGACAGACAGAACAGGTTAGTCAGTTTTGGCTCATGTCTTTAATCCCAGTACTGGGAAGACAAAGGTAGGAGGATCTCTGTGAGGTCAAAGCCAGCCTAGTACCAAGACAGCCAGGGCTGCACAGAGAAACCTTATCTAGGAAAGGGAGAAAGGGGGGAAAGAGGGAAAAAAGGAAAAAAGGGGAAAAAGGGAAAAAGGGGGAAATGGGAAAAGGGGAAAGGGAAAGGAAAGAGGGGAAAGGAGAGAATGCATGGAAAGGGATGTGGGTTAGACTAACCTCATTAACTTTAGCCTCTTGTTGGTTCGTTTGGTTTGGTTGTTGAAGTAGGATCTCAAGTATCCCAGGCTAGTCTTGCTATGTCCACAGTATGACCCTGGACTCCATATCTTTCTGCCTTCACTTCCAGAGTGCTGGGATTACAGGCATGCACTACCACACCCAGCTACTGACATCAGCTTTAACCACCTCCTCGGGTATTGTCTGTCATTCAGTGTATCTGAGCAAGCATACCACCACCGAACTACATCTCCACCTATTTTTTTCCCAACATAGGATACTAGTGGTGAAATACTGAGGCAGAAGAACGAACTATATAAGCTCTCCCTCTGTACTGCCAGTCAACTAGGAGGATAAAACAAGTCAGTTTCAGACCTTTGGGCTCTAAACTGTCCTACCTCCTGTGTAGTTACTCTCAATTGTCAACCAAATGGGATTTATATAGCAGACCTGTGAGGGATACTATGGATTGGGTTAATTGAGATGGGAAGACACGCCCACTGTGGGTGGTGTCATTCCCTATGCTGGGAATCCTGGGCTATATAAGAAGGAAGAAGACGAGCACAAACATTCATGATTCTCTGCCTTCTGCTATGGCTACAATGTTGGCCAGCCACTTCAGACTCCTGCCATTTTGACTTCTCTGCCATGATAGACTATCATAACATGATGATTGATTATCATGGCAACCTGAAAAGTAACTAAGGCGCCATCCAAGAGTCACATGAAAGAGCTACTGAGGCATGTTCTCTAAGAGGGAAAAATAGTGATCTGAAGTGGGCACATATTACAGCAGACCCCAGAAATCCCTGCTTCCTGGTGCTCATCGACCCTCACCCCGTAAGTGTAAATCAGACCTTTTGTAATTTGCTTCTAGCACTATAGTCCTAGCAAAACTCCTGGCTTCAATTTCTAGAACATTTTCTCCTTTATGTGCTCTGAGGAAGCCAGTTGGTAGGTTGTGAGCTGGGCATCAGGAGATCTACAAAGCAAAATCCCAAAGGAGGCCACAGTTCTGTGTGTGTGTGTGTGTGTGTGTGTGTGTGTGTGTGTGTGTGTGTGTGTATGTTTGTGTGTGTGTGTGTGTGTATGCATGTGTGTGTATGTCTGTGTGTGTGTCTCTGTGTGTGTCTGTGTGTGTATGCATGTGTGTGTATGTCTGTGTGTGTGTCTCTGTGTGTGTCTGTGTGTGTGTGTATGCATGTGTGTGTATGTCTGTGTGTGTGTCTGTGTGTGTGTGTGTGTGTTGCTGTGTACTTCTAGACCCAATTGCCTCTCCTTCTTTGGGATTCCCCCAGCTGAAGGTAAACACCATCCTCAGTTTTATTTATCATCCCTTTAATCTTTTTTGGTCACTTGTTGTTGTTATTTTTTAAGATAGGGGTTCTCTGATCAGCCCTGGCTGTCCTGGGACTTGTTCTATAGACCAGGCTGGTCTTGAACTCACAGAGCTCCACCTGCCCCTCCCTCCCAAGTGCTGGGATCAAAGTCCTGAGCCATCACTACCAACAGCTCAGGGTACTCTTATTTAAGATCAGTTAGGTAGCACCATAATTCCTCTCTGCATGTAAAAGGCTGTGTTCACAGGATGCAGCACAAGGACATGGGTCACTGGAGATAAATTCACTGGAATTAAACAGAGGTGGCAGATTTCAGATGGACATGGACCACAGAAGCCAAAGAGTAGAGATAAAAAAGCCACTGGCAGAAATAAGAAAGGGAAAAATCTTTCTTTTTATATTTATTTATTTTATGTATGTGATTACACTGTCCATCTCTTCAGACACACCAGAAGAGGGCATCAGATCCCATTACAGACGGTTGTGAACCACCATGTGGTTGCTGGGAATTGAACTCAGGACCTTTGGGAGAGCAGTCAGTGCTCTTATCCACTGAGCCATCCATCTAGCCCCAGGAAAACTTTTTTTAAGAGATGAAGGCTCATGCCTATAATCCCAGCACTTGGGAAATAGAGACAGGAAGGTCAGCTCAAGGTCATCCTCTGCTACATTTGGAGTCTGAGGCCAGATTGGGATATATATAAGGTCTTGTCTAAAACAACAAAAACAGAGACAGAGAGAGACAAAGACAGAGAAACAGAAAAAGACAGAGAGAGAAACTACAGGTGACTGAGACTAAAAATGACAGAGACTAAGAGTGACAGAGACTGCTGCCCAGTGTGGTTTTGAACCTGTGCTCTCAAGTGAACCTCTGACTCAGCATCCTAAATAGCTAGCATTATAGGCACATGCTCCTTGCCTGTTAATAGCAGTGTAACTTAAGAATATTGGCAGCGGGGACTAAGAGCATTTTCAGTTTCACATGACCTGGGTTGTTTCTAAACACATCTGGCAGTTCACAACTGCCTGAAACTCTGGTTTCAGGGGATCCAATACCATCTTCTGGCCTCCTTGGGTACCTGTACACACTTAGTGCACATGTAAACACATACACATAATTTCCTTTTGGAGGGGTGGGTAGGGTCTCTCTAAATAACCCTGGATGTCCTAAAACTCATTATGTAGACCTAGCTGGCCTTGAACTAACAGAGATCTGCTTGCCTCTGTGCCCCAAGTGCTGGGATTAAAAGTTTAGGTTGCCCCATCCAGCTACCCATAAATGAATTTTTTTAATTAAAGCTTTTTTTTAGAAAAAAAAAAAAAAGAAGAAAGAAACAAAGAGCCAGGCAGTGGTGGCACATGCCTTTAGTCCCAGCACTTGGGAGGCAGAGGCAGGCAGATTTCTGAGTTCAAGGCCAGCCTGGTCTACAGAGTGAGTTCCAGGACAGCCAGAGATACACAGAGAAACCCTGTCTCAAAAAACAAAAAAAAAAAAAAAAAGAAAGAAAGAAAGAAGGAAAGAAGGAAGGAAGGAAGGAAGGAAGGAAGGAAGGAAGGAAGGAAGGAAGGAAAAGAATATCAGCAAAAAGAAGGGGAAAACAGATTTGGGCTGGGGAGATGGCTTGGGGAAGTATTTTCTGTATAAACAGAAAGAGCAAGTTTGGATCCCCAACACCCAATGTAAAGCTAGACATGGCAGTACCCCAGTGTTGATAGCACAGGTTAACCCACAAATAGGGTAGCTAAAATGTGGAGCTCTAGGTCCACTGAAAGACCCTGTCTCAAAAAAAATAAGGCAGCAAGAGAAGACATCTTGCACCAACCCCTGGCCTCACATATGCATGCTCGGGCACCTGCACACCCAGTGCACACATGCAAACACACACAGCCAAAATAAAGAAGAGCGGATTGCCAGTCTTCAGCCCTACAAATAAAGAACAGAGTGAACTGAAGGAACAAAAACTGTACTTTCTGTCTATTCTTCGGTTGCAGTAATGGAGACAAAAAGACAATGGAGCCTCATTTTCGAACAATTGAAGAGAAAGAATTTCAAAGCCTAGAATTTTACATCCAGTTGAACTTTCATTCAACTGTGAGACCATGACTTTTAAAAAATCCCATCATTCATAGCAAGCTTGAGAAGGCTTACCACACAAAGATTCGGGCTAGAGCTAGTTTTGAATAAAATACTTAAATAATAGGAAAGAGAAATCTGGTCGATTCCAGAAGTAAGAGAAGTTAAAATAATCACATTTGTCTTTTTAAAAGTCAAAAGTGAGAGCTGGGGTTGTAGGTCAATGACAGAGCACTTCCCTAGCGTGAGGGGGTCCTGGTTTTGATCCCCAGCACACACACACACCCCACACAGAAATACACACACACACACACGTACAGACAGACAGACACACACACACATACCTTTAAAAAGTCTTAAAAATAAACATTCACATATCTAATGATGTCATTATTTTTTTCTTTGCTTTAAGGGTTTATTCCATGTGTGTGTGTCTTGTGTGTGTGTGTGTGTGTGTGTGTGTGTCTGTGTGTCTCTTCCTGTGCCCACTTCCATGAGCTTGCAGAGGCCAGAAAAACAAAACAGATCCCTCAGAGCTGGGGTTGCAGGCATTTGGGGGACACGGGTTCTAGAACGTGAAGTCCAGTCCTCATAAATGAACAGCAAGCTCTCAGCCCCTGAGCTGTCTCTCCACACCTCACCAGCCCTGTTACTTTCTTCTTGAAGGAAAGATACTCACAGGGTTTTGTTGATTTTATCTAGAAACAGAGTCTTGCAACTGAGCCCTAGCTGGCCTGAAACTTGGCCTCTGCATTGTGTACACCCCCAAGCACACACAAAACCCCAAAAGACCAGGTGACATAACACTAACTATAGACCCAGCCACCAGGCCAGCTAAGGCAGGAGGGTCCCTTCAGCTCAGGAGCTCAAGACCAGACTGAGCCACACAGTGAGCCTGTCTCAGGAGAAGAATTTGAAAAGATAGTGGGTTGGGCTTGGAGGGCAGCTCAATAGTGGACACTGCTTAGCGTGCCTGAGACTCTCCTTCAGTCCCTAGCACACACACAAGATAATAATGTGCATATTGAATTTCTAAAAGCCCCAGCTCTATGCTCTTTATATAAAATCTGCCTAAACTATAAAGGATATTTGGAATAAAAAAGGATGGAGCCATGGATAGAGAGACGGTTCATGATTAAGAGAACTGGCTGCTCTTCCAGAGGATCCAGTTTCAATTCCCAGCACCATCGGCTGCTTGAATTCAAGGGAATCTGTCGCCCTCTTCTGGCCTCCATGGGCACTGCATGCATGTGGTGCAGACATACATCTATGTAAAGCACCTATACAGGTTTTTTAAATAAAATAAAATAATAAAATAAAAGGGGGGATCCAGGCACATTGGCATATGCTTTTAATACAAACACTTGGGTGGCAGAGGCAGGCAAATATGGAAAACATCTTATCAAGCAAATAGAAAGATGATAGCACATGCCTATATCCCCAGCACCTGGGAGGTAGAGGCCAAAGAGTCTGGAGTTCAAGGTCATCTTTGGCTGCATAGCAAGTTAGAAGCCACTTGGGAGCTACATGAACTCAAAACACCAAACCAAACAAAGAAATGTAAAGGTATGTAATCCTATTCATATTAGATAAAATGGTCTTTTAGCCATAGAACATTATTATAAATGGGCAAACGCACTCTGTTATGATGGATGACATCATTCTCCAAGACGTGGTAGCAATTTTAAACTCGTGTGCACCTAATAAAGTATATGAAGCAAAAAATTGATAAAGCCACGAAGAGCAGTGCCTAATGTATCACCGAAGTGGGAGATCCCATCAGACTGTTCCTAAGCGGGTCGCACAGCAGAGAAGCCGCAAAACAGATCCGGGTCGAACAGCAGAGAAGCCGCAAAACAGATCCGGACAGCGCCATTAGCAAGTCTGACCTGATGAGTACAGGGAGCACCCTGCAGCCAGCAAGGGAGGGGCCCGTGTTCTTGTTTACTCATGAGACACTGTGAAAGTTAAGGAAAGAACAACCCCTTTGCGATGCATGTAGGGTATACAGGTCGGGCTGTCTGAGCAACTTAGTAAAGTTAGTTAATTTTTGTTTGTTTGTTTTTCTTTTTTTTTTTTTTTTTTTTGGTTTTTTTTTCGAGACAGGGTTTCTCTGTATAGCCCTGGCTGTCCTGGAACTCACTCTGTAGACCAGGCTGGCCTCGAACTCAGAAATCCGCCTGCCTCTGCCTCCCAAGTGCTGGGATTAAAGGCGTGCGCCACCACCGCCCGGCTTTGTTTGTTTTTCGAGACAGGGTTTCTTTGTACAGCCCTGGCTGTCCTGGAACTCACTCGGTAGATCAGGCTGGCCTCGAACTCAGAAATCCACCTGCCTCTGCCTCCCGAGTGCTGGGATTAAAGGCATGTGCCACCACTGCCCGGCTGTACAATTAGTTAATTACAAAAGGTGATGATATGGGCTGGAGAGACGGCTCAGTGGTTAAGATCATTGATTGCTCTTCCAGAGGTCCTGAGTTCAATTCCCAGCAACCACATGGAGGCTCAGGACCATCTGTAATGGGATCCGATGCCCTCTTCTGGTGTGTCTGAAGATAGCTACAGTGTACTCATGTTTACGAAAAGGCAAAAGAGGTGGAGGAGAGGGTGCAAGAGAAGCTGTGCTCGATTGGTTCGTGCTAACGCATACTGAGTGATCACGATGGACCTCATTAATGTGTGCAGTTAATATATGCTAACTAAAACCAAGTGCTTAGGCATCCGCATCCAAGGAAACTCTAAAACAGACTGCAAAACAACCCAGGGGTTGTCTTAGTGTGCTTTCTAGTGCTGTGATGAACACCAAGACCAAAAGCAACCTGGAGAGGAAAGGGTTAACTTCGCCTCCCACTGACAGTCCACTGTGAAGGACAGCAGAGGCAGGAACTGGAGCAGGGACCAGGGAGGAGTGTAGCACTCTGACTCACTGCTGTCTTCCTCTGTTTACCTTCCCATACATCCCAGAAACACTAGCCCAGGAACAGCAATGCCCACCTTGGGCTGGGCCTTTCATATTCAATCAAGAAAATGCCCCACAGGCTAATAGAGATTTTTTCTCATTTGAGGTTTCCTCTTCTCAGATGACTTCAGCTTGTGTCAAGTTCATTAAAAAAATAAACCAATACACCGATTAAAGTCGTTAATGGAGCATGCCTTTTGTCCTAAATTAGCATTTGAAATCAGCATTTGGGAGACAGAGGTAGCTGGGTCTCTGTGAGGTAAAGGTAGGAAAATAATGATTTTTGGGCCAGCCTGGGCTCCATTGTGAGTGTCTACCTAGAAAAAAAACAAAAAAGGAAAGGAACAAAGCAAAAAACTGGAAATAATGGCAAGTTTGGTATGTCCTCGGTCAAGATATAAATATTATTAATTTAAAATAACAAGTTGAAATTTTTAATAAAGTAAACAGTTTCCTTGAAGAAATATGCCCCATACTAAAACAAAGATGCCAAAGCAAGTGGAGAGCCATTGGGTTTTCTGTATGGAGTGTCACAGTGTGTCCGTCCAGGCTTAGAGGCTGCTGAAGCAGGAGCTTTACAACCTTGCCTTAGGTGATCACACACGGGCTTCTTGCAGAGAGGTGATCCTTCTCGCAGGGACAAAGACCAAAAAGGATGAGAGACATTTGGGAAAAGAAAAGACAGCAGAAGCCGGGCGGTGGTGGTGCACGCCTTTATCCCAGCACTTGGGAGGCAGAGACAGGTGGATTTCTGAGTTCGAGGCCAGCCTGGTCTACAGAGTGAGTTCAAGGACAGCCAGGGCTACACAGAGAAACCCTGTCTTGAAAAACCAAAAAAAAAAAAGACGGCAGAAGTAACAAGCCGGTCCATCCAAGGGCATCCATCAAATGAGATTTGAAAAGCTAAGTCTCTCACTGTCTGAAAATGGAATCTCAAATGTGGAACAGGGAGAGCTTGTGGGGTCATGTGAACCAAGATTTTCAATTAGGCCAAGAAATAAGTGTAAATACATATTTATATCCTGCATTTTGTCCACTGAGAGGAGTTGGGGGAGAGGCAATACCCCAAGTTAAACACACACACAGGGTCAGGGGTGCAGAGCAGACAGGCAGCTAACAGAGCAGAAAGTGGGACAGAGATCTTAGTATATCCAGAGCCCACGCCAGTCTCAGAGAAGAGGCTACCCAATACCAGAGCATCCTTTGAAAAGTCATCACAAAATGCACTCTTAAAGTCATGAAACAGACTGGACAGTGGTGGCACCGGCCTTTAATCCCAGACCTCAGGAGGCAGAGGCAAGTGGATCTCTGAGTTCAATGCCAGACTGGTTTACAGAGCAAGTTCCAGGACAGCCAAGGCTACAAAGAGAAACACTATCTCAGAAAAACAAAGCAAAACCATGACACAGGCATCTGAGAATCTCTGTTTCTTTAAAATAAACTGAATTTGTAACTTCAAAACAAAATTTGGGCTGAGGGTGTGGCTTAGTGGGCAGCATAAGCAAAGCCCTGGATTCTGTCCCAGCTCTCCAATGACGGTGGCTCTGGTGGCTCTGGTGGCTCTGGTGGCTCTGGCCTGTAATCTCAGGGAAATGGAGGCAGGGAGTTAGAGGTTCAGTGTTATCCTTTAACACTGGACACTATCTCAAAGGGAAAAATTACTTTTGTATGTGAGATAGGTTTCTCTGTGAAGCCCTAGTTGTTGGGAAACTCAACTTATAGATCAGGCTGGCCCCAAATTCAGGGATCTACCTGTCTCTGCCTCCTGAGTGCTAGGATGAAAGGCATACACCACCGCACTCATCTGCAAAGAACAATTTTAACTGGGTGCAGTAACACACATCAGTGGTCATAGCCCCTAGGGAAATGGAAGAAAGAGAATCACTGTACAATTGAGGCAAGCCTAACCTACACAGAGAGTTTAAGAACAGCCTAAACAAGCAATAAATAAAACCTTCACACACACATATGAAGGAATATTTGTGTTAGAAATGAAGGAAGTTTGAGCTGGGTGATGGTGACTCATGCCTTTGATCCCAGCACTCGGGAGGCAGAGGCAGGCAGAGCTCTAAGTTTGAGGTCAGCCTGGTCTACAGTGAGTTCCAGGACAGCCAGAGTCACACAGAGAAATCCTGTCTCGGGGGGTAGGGGGGGGAAGAAAGAAAAGAAAAAGAAGGAAAGTTTGAAAATCAACTTTCTAAGAAAGAAAAAAGCAAATTAAACTCAAAGTAAGTAAAGGAAATAGAAGTCGATGGGATGGGGAAGAGACACACATTAGAGAGAAATCAATGCACCTGAAAGCTGGTTCTCTGGCAAGATCGATGGCATTGATAAGCCTCTAGATAGACTGATCAAGAAAAGCGAAAGGAAGATGCAAATTATCAATGCTCGTTGATTGGTGTTAGCTTTCCTCATAGGTTGAACATTCACATAATTCCAGGGTTAAAGCTACAAAAACCAGGCTTCTCAAAAGGCATCGTATCTACTCCAGCCTGTGTCCTGTGTTTCTGCTGTTATTTGGTCCTTTGTGCTTTCTCTGTGCATGGTTCAGCATTAGAATATGCACAAGCAGGCCTGATGAGGAGGCTCAGTGGGTAAAAGCTCTTGGCACACACTCTAGTGGTGACCTGGGTTCAATCCCAGGAGCCCACATAAAGGTGAAAAGACAAAATTGACTTCAAAGTTGTCCTCTGGCCTCCATGTGCATGACCCCACAACCACACACACACACACACACACACACACACACACACACACACACACACGATAATAATAAGTAGAAGTATACTATTAAACAGAAAGTGAATGAACAGTGAGTGTATTTGCACTGTTGTTTTAAAGGCTGACTTGTCTCTAACGTAGTAGGACTGTTGGGAAAAGCTTAAGATTCTTGTGATATAGTTGTGGGTCTTGGTGAAACAGGCAGGCATGTAATGTTAGCACTTGGCAGGAGGATTACCAAGAGCTGTGGCCAGCTTGAGCTACACAATTAGACACTGCCTCAAAAACAAGAACATAAAAACACACACACCAAGATTTCTGTGATACGCTCAAATATAATCAATGTAGTCAAATAAAAACTTCTTTCTGTGGTTCAAAAATAGATGCCAGTGTCTGCTCAATAGATCAGTGGATGCAGTTATGATCAATCAATATCACAGAGAATTCCTGAAGGGCCCTGATGCTGCAGAAGAGGCCATCCAAATTAGCTTTCCAGTCTGCTCCTCAGAATCCTGTTTCAGATCCCAAAGATCCATTCAAAGGAGACACTGTTTATCATGGGGCCAGCACAGTTTGTGACCAAAGAACAGGTGCATCTTCAGAAAATGGCGGACTTCAAACATCTTCAAAAATGTCTTACAGATGGTCTGCTCCATTGCCCCTTGGATTATGAAGCATCCTGCAACTTTTCCTGGGGTGGTACAAGCAAATGGCAGACCAATGAAAACAATACCACCCAAGTCTAGCTTGGTGAACCAAAGAGTGTGCCAGGGTCATTTATAGGAATAAATGAACCAGGCAGCTGCATTACAGAAAAGCCCACCCAGCTGGGGGCTGCCTCATGAAAACCGACTGTCTAGAGCCGAATGCAGACTTGCATTTGCTCCACCAGACCCTTCCCTTGCCAGCATGTATAATATACATATGACATTGTTGTCTTTGGTCTGTTGTCTGCTACCTCTATGCTGGTCCCATGATAAACAGACTCCATCAAATGGATCTTTGGTGTGTGTGTGTTGCCCATATAACCTTGGGGAGCCACCTAGACCATGTAACTCTCTGAGATTTCTGTAACTTGTGGGCCTCATTAGCTTCCTAAGTCTTAGAGACCTCTCCTTCCTCCAGGAGTGAAGGCTCCAATACAGAGGAAATATCTACACTAAACTGTTTACTAGAAAAATCTTCACTGAAACTATGGTTATGGACTGGGAGCAGAGCTCCTTGGTAGAGCATATTCTTAGTATACTTAAAGCCCGAGGTTCAGTCCCCAATACCATAAGTAAATGTTATAGTCATTTGTTTTATCTTCATGAGAAGTATCATAGCTGGACCGGTGTCTTAATTACTGTTGTGTCACTGTGAAGAGACACCATGGCCACAACAACTCTTATAAAAGAAAGTATTTAACTGAGGGCTTGTTTACAGTTTCATAAAGTTAGTCCATGATCACCATTTTGGGGAGCAGACAGGATTGGTGCCAGCGAGTTACTGAGAGCTAAGAAATTTATAACCAGGCTGGGCGGTGGTGGCACACGCCTTTAATTCCAGCACTTGGGAGGCAGAGGCAGGCGGATTTCTGAGTTCGAGGCCAGCCTGGTCTACAGAGTGAGTTCCAGGACAGCCCGGGCTATACAGAGAAACCCTGTCTCTAAAAACCAAAAAAAAAAAAAAAAAAAAGAAAGAAAGAAAAGAAATTTATATCCAGATACATAGGCAGCAGGGAGAGAGAGAGGTGGAGCCTGGGGAGGACTTTTGTTGTTGTCTGTCTGTCTGTCTGTCTGTCTGTCTATCAGTCTGTTTGTTTGTTTTCAAGACAGGGTTTCTCTGTGTAGCTCTGGCTGTCCTGGAACTCAATCTATAGACCAGGCTGGCCCCAAACTCACAGGGATCCACCTGCCTCTGCCTCCCAAGTGCTGATAGTAAAGGCTGTGCTACCACCATTCGACCTGGTGTGTATACTCAAAACCTCAAAGCCTACCCCCAGTGACACACCTCCACCAACAAGGCCACACCTAATCCAACAAGGTGACACCTCCTAATCCTTTGCAAACAATTCACTAACTGGGGACTAAGACCACAAACAAATGAGCCTTGGGGGTGGGGTAGGGGACCTTCTCATTCAAGCCACTGTAACTGGTGACACACAGGTAAATACATTTAATTATTTGATGTCCCTGTTGTCCTCAGGAGCCATGTGGTGAGGTCTGTACCTGGTGACAGGTATTTGCAGTGATTCCTGATTCTGCTGTGGCTACAGAAACACTTGTGTGGCTTGATCCAGTTGTTTGAATTTCTTTTCAGTTTGAAGGTAAGGGCACCCTACAAACAGCTTCTACTGCATGGGCCTCCAGCTACCAGGCCTTAGTTTTTAAAAATGTGTTTAGTTATTAGTGTGAGAAGAAATCTCCTCGGGCCAGCAAAATGGCTCAGTGGGTAAAAGCACTTGTCACACATCCCTGATGATCTGAGTTCAATCCCCCAAAGCCACAAAAAAGTAGAAGGAGAAGCTGGGTGGTGGTGATACCACCTCCAGGCGGATCTCTGAGTTTTAAAGGCCAGCCTAGTCTACAAAGCCCAGGACAGCCAAGGCTACACAGAAAAACTCTGTTTGACAAAATCAAAAGAGTGGAAGGAGAGAAATAATTCTACAAGCTGTCCTCTGACCTCCACATGGGCTAACACCACCCACCCACACACCCACACACACACACACACACACGCACGCACATGCACACACACACGCTCATCATCATCACCATGATGATAAATAATTTTAAATATAAAAAAGAAAAGAAAGAAAAATTTAAAGCGATGTCCTTTATACATTTACTCCATGAGACTGATGGGAAACAGGAAACACAGACCTTCCTGGGCAGCGTTAACTCATAAAAAGTGTGGTCTAGACTCTCTCTGATTTAGTGTGCCTGTTTATATATGAGAATTCTCCGGGGTCCTGAGCTATGGTTGGACAACAGTAAAAACTCCTAGTGTACTGCTGTCTGGTACGAAGATCACAGATAACAGTAATGTACTGGCTATTCCAAAAAGCTCCGGAAAGGGAACTATTTCTTTCTTTCTTCTGTATTTTGAGGGGCGGGGGTGGAGGGGGCAGTGCAGGGCTTTGCAGCCAAAGTGTCACATCTGCAGGCAGAACTGACCAATTGATCAATTGATTGATTCAACCATTGATTCACTGTGGGCCAGAGCAAGAGTGGGGTTGAGGAATATCCAAACCCTGCAAATCTCATCCTGAGATCGGCAGAAATGGGATGGCTCCTCCACCTGCCCCGGGCCTGCACGTCCTGTCCTGGCGTCCATAGGCCTATGGCACCACCTTTGCCTCACCGGAAGTCAGGGAGTCATGTAGCCCAGCAGCCAGGTTAAACTTCCTCTTCCCTTCTGTCAGTTCAGCAGCACCAGGAGTTCCTCCTTATGCAAATGAGGCACTCCCAGCATCCTGGCCTCAGCCAATCATGTGCACTCTCCCCCAAAGACCCCCCCCCAATTCAGCGAAGGTTACGAAGCCTTTGTTGTCCCCAATTAAGTGAGCTGCTCCCTAGATCCTTTCTCTGCAGAGTCTGTTCTTGTGATCACTTGCCACCTAAGGTCTTGCTGCCTAAGGTCTCCATGTCCCCTAGCTGTTCCCACCTCGCGTTCCCTCTCAGGCCAGTGGTCAGGTGATCACGCTGATAATGGGGAGTGGCGTGGGAACAGGCTATCCTGAACTCCTACAACAGTCCAGGTAAAGTACTGTGATCCTCCTGCTTCAGCCTCCAGAGTAGCTGAGAGTATAATCCCTGTACTACCAGACCCAACTCAAAGAAAAGATTTTTTTTTTTGTTTTTGTTTTTTGTTTTTTCGAGACAGGGTTTCTCTGTGTAGCCCTGGCTGTCCTGGAACTCACTCTGTAGACCAGGCTGGCCTCGAACTCTCGAACTCAGAAATCCACCTGCCTCTGCCTCCCAAGTACTGGAATTAAAGGCGTGCGCCACCACCGCCCGGCAAAGAAAAGATTTTTAATGGCTGTATCAAAAGAAAATGACCCCTTTAATCCCAGCACTTGGGAGGCAGAAGCAGGTGGATTTCTGAGTTCGAGGCCAGCCTGGTCTACCAAGTGAGTTCCAGGACAGCCAGGGCTACACAGAGAAACCCTGTCTCGAAAAAAAACAGAGAGAGAGAGAGAGAGAGAGAGAGAGAGAGAGAGAGAGAGAGAGA
>NW_021620849.1:2315392-2343938 GCF_004785775.1 Grammomys surdaster
AGAGAGAGAGAGAGAGAGAGAGAGAGAGAGAGAGAGAGAGAGAGAGAGAGAAAAGGAAGGAAATGACGAGCATTTTTAGAGATACAGCCAGGGCTACACAGAGAAACCCTGTCTCGAAAAACCAAAAAAAGAAAAGAAAAAGAAAAGATTCGACCCTTTCAGGACTCAGGGGTTAACTACGGGGTTCAGTACTAAGCACTCACATGACAGCTCACGACTGCTTGTAACTCCAGTTCTCAGGGATCAGACCCCCGCTTCTGACCTCCTCCGTCTCCTACAGGCACATGGTGCGAATATATTCATTAGTGCTCACACATACACACAAAAAATTATTTTTTACAAGATATACAAAATATTTGAACGTTGTATGCCTGTAATGAACACTGATGCCTACACAAATGTCTGACCTCCACACATATATACAGTCCCATAAATATAATTTAAGGCCGGACTTATGTGTGTGTGTGTGAGTGTGTGTGTGTGTGTGTGTATGTGTCTGTCTGTCTGTCTGTCTACCACACATGTACAGGTACCCATAGAGACCAGGTGTCAGGTCCCCTGGAGTTGGAGTTACTAGGTATGGGTGCTGGGAACCAACCCCAGTCCCTCCTAACCCAGCAGGTACTGTCATCACAAGTCACTCTGTCTCTCTACTCTCTTTGTCAGCTAAGAGTCCTTTTTCTTTCTTTTAAAGCAATAACTTATTAAAGTAAATAGATTCAACTTTCCTCCCTACCACTCAGTCCTAGCTAAGCACCGACATCTTTGTTTTTGTCTTCCTGGTTTTGCCTTTAACCTCTAAGAGTAGACATGGACAGCTATTTCTTGATTTCTCAGATTGGGACCCGATCAGAGGACTTCCCACTGTCAGGGAAGTGTTACTGTCAGGGCAGTCTCTCTCTGGAGCCTCATGCTTACGATTCCTACGTAGTTCATGCAGACTGCCATAGTTTTGTTTATTTTCTGGGAATAGCTTTTTCCCCCTGAAATCAATTATTGCTTTATTAAATTCATCTGACGATGGTTTCTACCCCGTCTTCACTAATGCCCAACTCTCAGGCTGCCTAGATACTGTCAAAGACATCAGACAGTGAGTCACTTTTATTTTAATTATTTGTTTTTAATGTTTTCTTTTCTTTTGTTTTTTCCTTAGCATTTGGAAATAGGATTTCACGCAGGCCCGAGTATACTAGACATTCATGTCTACACCTAGCTAATACTTCATGACCCAGACGCTTAGGAGAACAGAGACAAGAGGACTGCTGGGACTCAAGGCTCTGAGCATAGCTGAGAAACACACGTCCCGACTCAGGGAGAGACCCTGCCTGAAGGGATGAAGGCAGAGCATAACAGAGTGCATCCAATCCCATCCGAGATCACACAGGCATGGGCACACACACACACACACACACACACACGCACCATACATACAGACATGCATATATACATACGCGAACTTGCAAAACTACGAAGGAGAACAAGAATTCTTAGCTACCCAAGGCTTCATAGCAAGGCCAGATCTGCTTCTGGTGGGACATTACAATCTGAGGCACTGAGGAATGACGGAATGGAAGTTACTGAACTTGCATTTGAGTGATCAGAGACATAACAATATGTGATATTAGGAGAAGCTTGTGTACCACACAGGAAAATGAAGGCGTGGGGGCAGGATGGTGATGCTACAGCAAGCAGAGTGTCATAGAGTGACCAAGCAAAGAATTTCTAAAGAAGTGATTAGTGCAGAAACCTAACAGCTCCAGTACTGCCCGCAGTACCAAGCTCGGGGGTAGGCCTGGGGGATTAAAGAAAGACTCAGACTCGGGTCATCTGTTATGAGAGAACGCCAATGCCTTTACTGGGCAGGTTCAATATACACACCAAGCCAAGGAAGGAAAAACACAAACTCAGGAAAAAACAGAAACTCAACTGGGGGGCAATGGGATGTCAAGTGTAAATTCCCTTCCTGGGGTACCATGCCTTAGGCAGGATGTTTTTGATCTTAGAGGAACCACAGAATGTTACTTAGTAGACAGCAGCGCACAGAAAGTCTCAGCCAGGTTTTGTTTGTTTGTTTGTTTTCGAGACAGGGTTTCTCTGTGTAGCCCTGGCTGTCCTGGAACTTACTCTGTAGACCAGGCTGGCCTCGAACTCTCGAACTCAGAAATCCGCCTGCCTCTGCCTCCCAAGTGCTGGGATTAAAGGCGTGTGCCACCACCGCCCAGCCTTCAGCCAGGTTTTGATTTGGTTTGATTTGGTTTGGTCTGGTCTGGTCTGGTCTGGTTTGGTTTTGATTTTTGAGACAGGGAAGGTAGACCTTCTTTTGTTTAAGTGGGCCTGAAACTCCCCTCAGTCCTCCTGTCTTGGCCCCCTATGCACTGGTTGACAAGCATGAGCTACCATGCTCAGCTGCCTTTTCTCCCTTAAACTAGTCTGTCAGTGACCAAAAGCTCCTGCTGCAATCACTGCAGAGAGCAGTGTTACCAGGGAGGGTAGAGCATATCTCAGTGAAAACATGAAGGTGTCCAGGTATGTGTCACAGACTCAGAAGATATCAATATGAGGGTCACAAGTTGGAGGCCAGCCTGGGCTACAGAATGAGAGCTTGTCTCCAAAATCTGAGACTGATGTCTAGCTCAGAGTGCTGGCCTAGCACATGGCTGGTCTCAGGCGTGAGTTCCAGCACCTCCCCCAAGGAGGTGAAGGGATCACCCAAAAGAAGGCTACTGCTGCACCTGACTCAGGGACACGTGGAAGAAAGTTCAGGAAGAAAATGTAAACATTGAGCCTTCTTCCCTTGGAGTAGGCAAGATCTCTGAAACATATGTATATATACATATACATATATATTTAACAGAGTCCAGTTATTTTTTATTTACTTATTTACATATATAATATAAATATATATAATATATATATATTTAACAGAGTCCAGTTATTTTTTAATTAATTTATTTATTATTCATATGAGTACACTATCGATGTCTTCAGTCACACCAGAAGAGGACATCAGATCTCATTACAGATGGTTGTGAGCCACCATGTGGTTGCTGGGGTTTGAACTCAGGACCTCTGGAAGAGCAGTCAGTACTCTTAACCATTGACCCATCTCTCCAGCCCCTGAAACTTATATTATCATTTTTAATGTATAAGATGAGAATTAAAAAAAAACAATAAGGCTGACCATTTAAAGGTTTCAGTTCAAGAGCGTGCTCCTTTGATGAAGTGACAGCTGGGAAAATGTGTGCGAAGCCAAAAGTAGACATAGCTAGAGCTTCTGCCTCAGCCAAGGAAAACCAGGACCCCACTCTCCCCATCCTCTTCTCTGAAACTGGACTCACGTGTATGGGCTGTCCCATGCTGTTCTCAAACCTGCTCTACCATGGAGGATGATCTTGAACTTGTGATTCTCCTGCTTCCTCTTCTCCAGCATTTACACATGTAACCCCACCACCCATCCCCACTCAACCTTGAGAATATGAAGCCCTGACTCAAAAAAAAAATAAAATAAGTAAACAGCTAACAAAACAACAACAACAACAAGCAAAACACACCTTGGGGTTGGGGATTTAGCTCAGTGGTAGAGCACTTGCTTAGCAAGGGCAAGGCCCTGGGCTTCATCTTCAGCTCTGAAAAGAAAAAAAGACAAAATAACAGAAGACTAAAAATAAATAAATAAATAATAACCAAACCAAGGTAACTGGTAAAAAGCCACACTTTGTCTCAAACAAGTCAACAAAGAAAGCGGCTTGGGGTGGGGGGGCGGTGCTAGAGAGACAGCTGCTCAAGGGTCAATGAGTTCTTGTTCCTCTTACAGAGGATCCAGCTTCAGTTGACAGCACCTGTATCAGGTGGTTCACAAACTCTAGTTGTACAGTGAATATTCTGTGGCTACAGTGGATTCCCTCTCCTGGCCTCCATAGGTATCAAACATGCACTAAAGCACATCTATACATGCAGGTCAAACATTCACAGATTAAAAAAAAAAAAAAAGAAAATATCTGGGTAGTCGGGTGGTGGTGGCGCACGCCTTTAATCCCAGCACTTGGGAGGCAGAGACAGGCGGATTTCTGAGTTCGAGAGTTTGAGGCTAGCCTGGTCTACAGAGTGAGTTCCAGGACAGCCAGGGCTACACAGAGAAACCCTGTCTCGTAAAACCAAAAAAAAAAAAAAAAAAGAAAGGAAGAAAGAAAGAAAGAAAGAATCTGGGTGTGGTAGCACAGATCTGCAATCCCAGTACCTGGGGGAAGGGGGAAAAGAGGTGGAAAGCAGGAGTTCAAGGCTAACCTGGGCTATGTGAGCCCCTTCATTAATAATAACAGTTGGTGAAGAAATCAATTAATTTCAATGTGGGTTTTAGAGTGTTCAGACATTCAAATCACCTAGCGATTCTCAGTAGAGTATCAATTCCATATTTTAGAAGTAAATACCAAAATTAGAAGTTCACAGAGTTTTAAAAATTAACATATACTAACTAAAACACAGATGGTGGATCAGAAGCAGGGCTATATTAATTACACTAGAGACAGTGTCCACATAAACAAGAAGAGACAAATAAAACAGGTAAGGCAAATCAGGGCAGGGAGAGGGGTATTGATTGGTGAAACACGGTCCCTGGCTTTCATCCCACCACCAAAACAATAAACAAATGAGATAGATTTCACACAGGCCAACTGAGGAAGTAAATCTTAATCTTGTGCACCTGAGGTGAAGCTAACAGAAGAGCAAATAACAGAACAAAATGTTGGCCTGCTGCTACCTTGAAAAGGACACCTAATGCTTTGCAGCTTTTAAAAAAGGAGAGTTCGCTGGGCGGTGATGGCTCACACCTTTAATCCCAGTACTTGGGAGGCAGAGGCAGGCGGATTTCTGAGTTCGAGGCCAGCCTGGTCTACAGAGTGAGTTCCAGGACAGCCAGGGCCACACAGAGAAACCTTGTCTTGAAAAACCAAAAAAAAAAAAAAAAAAAAAAAAAAAAAAAAATCGAGAGTTCAATCCCAACACTTGTGACAAAATAAAGAAAGCTCCAGGTGCATTGTGGCACACCCTGGCAATCTGAGCACTTTGGAGCCTAAAGCAAGAGGATCAAGAGTTCGAGGCCAGCCTAAACCACACAACTATAGTGAGACCCTATTTCAATCTGATACAAACCCTCTCCCTGTTACTTCACCACTCTGTGGCTCAGGAATTTGAGCAAAGGAGGTTCTTCTGTTTCCATATGATGGAGGCAAGGGTCACTGGTTAGGATTCAGATGCCAGAGTAAGTATCCTACCCAAGTTTCCTGAATATATTTTTAAGAAACCAGTATAATAATAATAGGCAAGTGACAGGGTGAGATAGCACACAGCTTTAAACTGAGTACTTGGGTGCCCCGGCCAGCGGCGGGGATTTGACGAGACCTTAGGGAAGGGGGCGAAAGAATGAAGGGACAAGAGACACAAGGAATGAGAGCAAGTCTGGGGTTCTGATCAAGCTCTGAAACTTTAATTTTGAGTGCAGATTATAAAGACACACCAAACCAGGAAGTTTGGGTGAGGGTCATTGCTTAGGGCTATCCCACTGTTGAATCCTTATTGCCCTAGATCATCCCACTGTCATATCCTTATTGCCCTAGACCATCCCACTGTCATAATCAGCTCCTAGGGAATGCCAGACGTTCCTTAAGTTCCTGGGACCTGAGACTAGGTTTCCCAGAAGAGCAGGTAATTTCCTGGGTTTGGCTCCCGGCACTTGGGGAGGCAGAGACAGGCAGAACTCTGTGAGTTCTGGGTTAGCCTGGTCTACCTAGGAAGTTGCGGCTGTGCAGTAAGACACTGTTCCTCCATCCCCCAAAAGACAAGTAATTCAGTATCCTGGCACCCAGGCAGAATCGAGTGAGCAGCTACGAATTCACAGAAGTGAGGTCTATGTAATGAGTTCTAAAGCAGCCAGGGTTATAGAGAGAGCCAGTTACTTTCTATCGTTGTGGTGAGACAGCAGGACCAAGACAACCTTTAAGAGAAAGACTTTATTAGGCTTATGGTTTGCAAGGATTAGAGTCCATGACCATCATGGTGGGAAGCAGGGCAGCAGCAGGCAGGCACGGCAGCAGTAAGAGTCACATCTTGATCCACAGGTACAAAGCAGAGAAAGAGTTAACCTCACATTCCACCCCCCCCCCCCCTTAACATACTTCCTCCAACAAGGCCCTCCCTCCTAATCCTTTCTAAATGGTCTGCCGACTAGACCAAGCATTCCAATAAATTCATGAGCCTATGGGGACCATTCTCATTCAAACCACACTACTAGCAAGTACACCGCGATGCCATTAGCTAGTGTTAGTATTCTGTCTAAACTCCACCTCCACAGTTACCTGGCAACAGCCAGGTATACTCCTCCCCACAGTTACCTGGCAACAGGCAGGTAGGCCTGCCCACTATAAAAGGGGCTGTTTGGTCCCTCCTCTCTCTCTTACTCCCTTCATCCCTCTCCTGCAGGCTCTCTGCCTCCTCTCCCCTCCCCCCTTCCCTTCCCCCTCTCTCCATGTGGTCATGGCCTCCACTTCTCTCTTCTCTCCACCATTCCTCCCATTTCTCTCCCCACCTTTGCCCTCCGCCCTAAATAAACCCCCCTCCTGGAACCATCTGGTCTGCTGTGGTCTGTCCCAAGCTATTCGGGGAAAATCTAACAGCTAGAGCAAAGATGCAGATCAAACCCATGCATGCTATAGCATGGATACCTATATCAAAAGACAAACAAAAATATAGGCAAGAATCTTGAAGTCAAAGTCAGTCATAGTGGTACTTGCCTTTAATCCCAGCACTGTGAGACAGAGGCTGGTGGATCTCTGAATGGGAGGCCAGCCTGGTCAACAGAGCAAGTTCCAGGACAGCTACATAGAGAAACCCTGTCTCAAAACAAAACAAAAAAAACATAACAAAACAAAACAAACCATTTGTAGTGGCATACACCTTTGATCTCAGTACTTGGGGGGCAGAAACAAGCAGATCTTTGTGAGTTCAAGACCAGCCTGGTCTACAAAGCGAGTTCCAGGACAGCCACAGCTACATAGTAGAACCCTGTCTGGGGGAAGGGGTGAGAGAGAGCTCACCACATAAAGGCATCAAGCCTGAAGACCTGAATTCAATCCCCAGAATCCACATGATCATAAGAGAGCACCAACTCTTGCAAGTTGTCCTTTGACCTACACACAGGTACAAATACACACACACAGTGACTCACATGCACTCTCCTTGCCCAAATAAATAAGTAATAACAATTTTTTTTAATAACGGAGACAGCAGAATGCTCATACACTGATACCCAGAACATAAGATAATGAAACCGCATTGGGAAGCTGTCAGTTCTTCTAAAGCCTAAACATTTAGTTAACAATGTTATTTAGAAATTCTATTTCTAGCTATATACCTGAGAGACATGGAAACATATCTCTACATACAAAATTGTTCATGTGTGTTTATAACAGCATTTTTTAAAATTTTATGCGTAAGTGGTTTTTGTCTGCATGTATGTCTGAGCAGTGTGTGTGTGCTGTGCCTGCAGAGCCCAGAAGTGGGCAGTGAATCTACTGAGACTGCAGTTACAGACAGTTGTGAGTCACCACCTAGGTGCTGGGGACTGGACCCTGGACCTCCAGAAGAGCAGCCAGTGCACTTAACTGCTGAGCCAGCTCTTCAGCCCCAAGCAACATTATTCTTTTGTTGTTTTGTTTTTGTTTGTTTGTTTGTTTGTTTTTTCGAGATAGGGTTTCTCTGTATAGTCCTGGTTGTCCTAAAACTCTCTCTGTAGACCAGGCTGGCCTTGAACTCACAGAGATCCACCTGCCTCTGCTTCCTAAGTGCTGGGATTTAAAGTATGGGCACTACCACCTAGCAGTACTATTCTTTTTTGCTTTGTTTTGTTTTGTTTTGTGCTTTTGTTTGTTTGTTTGTTTTTGTTTTGAGACAGGCTTTCTCTGTGTAGCCCTGGCTGTCCTGGAACTCACTCTGTAGACCAGGCTGGCCTCGAACTCAGAAATCTGCCTGCCTCTGCCTCCCAAGTGCTGGGATTAAAGGTGTGTGCCACCACTGCCCAGCAGGATTATTCTTAATAGCCAAAAGTTAGAACAATTCCTTTGTCCATCTTGTGAGGAGTAGATAACAGATATGGCCTATACAAAAGACACAATGGTATTTAGCAATAAAAGGAAGTAAAATACGCGTGGATTAACCTTTAGAGCATGCTAAATGAAAGATATCAGTCACACAGCGCTGCGTTGTCTGATTCCCTCTCTGTACACAATGTCTACCACAGGCAAGTCTATAGAGACGGGAAGGCGACTGGTGGTTGCCTAGGATAAGGGGTGATGGCTAAGTTGGAGAGTGACAGCTAATGGATGTGGGGTTCATTTTTCAGAGTGATAAAAATGTTCTAAAATTGAGGTAGTGGTGAGTAGAGGACTGTAGATATACTAAAAGCCACTGAATTGCACACTTTTAAGTGGGTGAGCTATTTGGCATGAAGCTCTACAAAGCTATTTTTTAAAAATGTACAAAGGCAAACCACACGGTAGACGATATTTATGACACCTATAATCAAAATAGAACTCATATTCAGAAAATACAAAGAGCTTCAAAAGTCAATAAGAAATAAAGACAACACAATAGGAGACAAAAACGCAAAGAACTTGAAACTGAAAAACACCCAAGTGGTCGATAAGATAGGAAAAGTGCTGGCCATCTGCGGCTACGGAGGAAATGTGTCCTGAAGCTATGCTCGGATGTCACTACTGTCTTAGTCCGTTTCTCTAACTGAACACCACTGACCAAGAAATCTGTAAAAATGAGGGTTACGAACATGTGCCTTTAATCCCAGCAGTTGAGAGACAGAAACAGGCAGCTCACTGTGAGTTCAAGGCCAGCCTGGTCTATATAGTGAGTTCTAGGGGCTCTAAGGCTTTTGTTTTGGCTCCATAGGTCACAAGCATGCAGGGGTTGGGTTGGACAGATGTACATACAGGAGAGATATCCACACACAAAAGTATCGAAGTAATCCAGGTGCCTGTGTACCATCTGAGTGCCTGGTGTCCATAGAAACCAGAAGAACTGGAGTTATACACTGTTGAGAGCCACCTTGTGGGTCCTTGAGATCAAAACTGGATCCTCTCTGTAGGAGCAGCCAGTGCTCTTAACTGCTGCGACACCTTACTGGCTCCCTGACCCTCACATACCTAGAATTCACATATTGCTGGGGTGAGTACCATCATTTTGGGAAACTATTTTGGTTTTGGTATCTATGACAGCTGAGTACACACAAAAACCTTTATGTCTCTTCCTCACCTGGACACTCAACCCAGAGAAATATGTACCTAGATACACTGCTCTGGCTTGAATCTGGGTTGTTATTGTTCTGCTTTTACTTTTTTTTTTTTTTAAGATTAATTTATTTACCTTATGTATATGAGTACACTGTAGCTGTCTTCAGCCAGACCAGCAGAGGGCATCAGATTCCATTACAGATGTTGTGAGCCACCAGGTGGTTGCTGGGATTTGAACTCAAGACCTTTGGAAGAACAGTCAGTGCTCTTTACCACTGAGCCATTTCTCCAGCCCCCTACTTTTTGCTTTTTTATGACATATAGCCTGCCTTAGTTAGGGTTTCCATCGTTGTGAAGAGACATCATGACCAAGGCAACTTTTATAAAGGACACTTTTTAAAAAAGATTTATTTATTAATTTTATGTACATAAGTACACTGCAGCTGTCTTCAGACACACCAGAAGAGGCCATCGAATCTCATTACAGATGGTTGTGAGCCACCATGCAGTTGCTGGGAATTGAACTCAGGACCTCTAGAAGAGCAGCCAGTGCTCTGAACCACTGAACCATCTCTCAGTCCCCAAATGACAACATTTAATTGAGGCTGGCTTACTGGTTCTGAGGTTCAGTCTGTTATTGTGGCAGGAAGCACGGAAGCATCCGAGCCGGCATGTAGAGCTGAGAACTCTACAACTTGTTCCAAATGCAAACAGGAAGACAGCAGCTGTCTTGTCTTTCAGGCAGCTAGGAGGAGAGCCTCACAACCCACCCCCACAATGACACACTTCCTCCAGAAGGCTCCACCTCCTAACAGAGCCCTTCCCTGGGCCAAGCATTCAAACCTCCACAAACCTCAAGCTGTCATCAGACTTCCTTTGGAACTGAAAATGGTCTTGAACTCCTGATGCCCCTGCCTCTGCCCCTTAATGCTGGGATTACAGTCATGGGCTATTACACTGGGCTGTCTAAATTGTCCTTTGTGATCATTTGAGACAAAGTCTCTTGTATCCTCCTGCCTGGTTTTATGAGATGCAGGAAACCCAGGGGTCTTGTGCAGGCTAAACAAACAAACAGTCTACCTTCTTGGGCTTCATTTCAGCCCTAACCTATACTTTCTGTTGACATGTGCACAGTGTTGAGTTTGGAGTTGTCATGGGTAGGGCCTCCTATGAGTGAGTGTACATGTTTGTTATTCTTGCATTATCCTAAGAACAACACCTTCAGAAACAGCTTAAGGGAAGGGTTGTTCCTTTGTTTTTGATCTTTTTTTTTTCCCCCAAGACAAGATTTCTCTCTATAATAGCCCTGACTGTCCTGGAACTCACTATGTGGATCAGGCTGGTCTCGAACCAAGGAATCCCTCTACCTCTGCTTCATGAGTGCTGGGATTAAAGGCATGCACCACCACAGCCTGGGAGGAGAAAAGGTTTTGTTTTGTTTTTGTTTTTTTTTTTTAATTCAAGAAAAAAAAAATTTTAATTCTATCTCATTTTACATTCTTTAAAAAATATATTTCTATTTATTCCATGTGCATTGGTGTTTGCCTGCATGTATGTCTGTCAAATCTCTGAAACAGGAGTTATAGTTGTGAGCTGCCATGTGGGTGCTGGGAATTGAACCTGGTTACCCTGGAAGAGCAACCAGTGCTCTTAACAGCTTCAGCCCTAGCTTTATCTTGGCTCAGAGATTCAGTGATTTCTGTCTATCATGGTGGGACATGCAAGGTTGTACAAATAGCTCCATCTCCGACAATGGGAGAGGTGGCATTTGGACCAGGTGGCAGAGAACTTGAATGGATTGTAGGCTGGCTTATAACCTTGAAGCCCTGGCCCCATGACCCATGTCCATCAGCCAGGCCCCACCATGAGGAACCACTTAGAGACTCTACTGCCTCACAAAACAGCACAACAAGTGAGGAACAATTACTTCATACTTGTGGGAGACATTTCAGATTCAAAGTGAAATAAATCCACTTGGAAGGTGGGTGGAGAGGGGAAAATGGAGTTTACGAACATCCTTTGACACTATAGTGAATTTTGATGCCAGCTTAACCTGTGTAAGACACTGTCTTAAAAGAGCCAAAAAAGAACCAAACAAAACAATTTAGTTGTGGTGAGTCCTTGATATAGCTTCTGCTACTCACAGAAAGGAGAACTCTCTTTAAAAAGGTATACAAGTGGTGAACAGTGATATGTGCAGGAAAAATAACCATAGACATAAATTTTAAAAAAACAATAAAAGCCGGGCGTTGGTGGCACACGCCTTTAATCCCAGCACTTGGGAGGCAGAGGCAGGCAGATTTCTGAGTTCGAGGCCAGCCTGGTCTACAGAGTGAGTTCCAGGATAGCAAGGGCTACACAGAGAAACCCTGTCTTGAAAAACCAAAAAAAAGAAAAAAAAAGAAAAAAAAAAGAAAAAGAAAGCTTGGCCAGGAGGTGGTGGCACATATCTTTAATCCGAATAGGCAGATCTCTAAATTCCAGTCCAGCCTGGTCTACAGAGTGAGTTCTGGGACAGCTATGGCTACACAGAGAAACCCTGATTTGGCCACCCCTTCCCCAAATAAAAGCAGCTTAGGTAGTAAAACTCCAATATCTCTGTGAGGGAGGCAGTAGCGAATCAGTGTGCACCTATGAGGACCTGGGGCCAAGACTAGGAAGTCCATCCTTCGGAAGGCCCACAGCAGGTTATGTTACACGGGTATCACTTTTTAATAAGTTGTTAAGGCAAAATCATGGAAGCAAACATGCTGCTTTGGGTCTTTCTCTATATAGATAAATAGAGATATAAGAATACATCTTGTGCAGGGAGGTGTAGTGCACACCTTTAATCCCAGCACTCTGGAGGCAGAGGTAGGCAGACCTCTGAGTTAGAGACCAGCCTGGTCTACTGAGTGAATTCCAGGACAGCACAGCCAAGGTTACAGAGAGAAAGCCTGCCTCAAAAAACCAAAAACCCCAAAAAAAACAAAAAGAAAGAAAGAAAGAAAGAAAGAAAGAAAGAAAGAAAGAAAGAAAGAAAGGAAGGAAGGAAGGAAGGAAGGAAGGAGAAAAGAAAAAATACACCTTGTATTTTATCACTAAAAAGCTTGAAGAAGGACCTATAGCTCAATGGAAAAGCACTCGTCTAGAATACATAATGCCCTGAGCTCCACTTCCAGTCCTGCAAAAAGGACAGTAACAATAAAGAGAATATGGAAGAAGAAGAAGAAGAGGAAGAGGAGGAGGAGGAGGAGGAGGAGGAGGAGGAAGAAGAAGAAGAAGAAGAAGAAGAAGAAGAAGAAGAAGAAGAAGAAGAAGAAGAAGAAAACTATTGATTGACAAGGAGACCTGAGCTTGAAGTATCATGAAGTGAAAAAGTTACCCAAGTATTCATATGGTGTGGTTTTGCTTTTGCTTTATGAATACATACTTATCTATGCACCTTGGTATGCAGCAGAGGACCCAGAGTGAGATACACCACAGTAAAATGGTGGTTATCGTGGGGATGCAATCGCAAGTGCTTTGTGATCGGTTCTGTGTGTGTCTGTGTATTTTCTGATCTTTCTGTAATAAGTCTTTATTGCTTTTCTAATAAGAAATAAAGTCATTTTGTGGTATTGACTGGGGAATAAACCAACAGATCGATAGAACAGAATAGAAAACTGAGAAAGAGATTCAATAGGGTATAAGAATTCGGTGTGTGATAAAGGTGGAATTTTGAATCAATGGGGAAGAGATGGGCAATTCAGTGCATTCCATTGGCACTACTGTCTAAGATACCAGGAGACCGAGTCGAGCCCCACCTCATACCAGATGCTAAGTAAACGCAAACAAAAATTCACAGCTTACTTTTTTAAAGTACAAACATGAATGCTTTGGAAAAAAATAGAAGTAAATAGTTCCATAATCTTGGAGCAGAGTCCTTGCTAAACCTAGTCACAAACTGGACAGAGGAAAAGGTTGGCAGACTGGACACTAGAGCAATGTAAACATGCCATGTACACGTGTGTCCATATGTAAACGGTAAGGTTTTTTTTTTGTTGTTGTTTGGTTGGTTGGTTTTTCGAGACAGGGTTTCTCTGTGTAGCCCTGGCTGTCCTGGAACTCACTCTGTAAACCAGGCTGGCCTCGAACTCAGAAATCCACCTTTAATCCCAGCACTTGGGAGGCAGAGACAGGCGGATTTCTGAGTTCCAGGCCAGCCTGGTCTACAGAGTGAGTTCCAGGACAGCCAAGGCTACACAGAGAAACCCTGTCTCGAAAAACAAAAAAAAAAAAAATTGGAACATTATGAATTAGAGTGATAGGCTATACTAAAATAATGCAAACAAAGATACTAAAAGTCAATAGTCTGTGTTAATATTGATTGCCAGCTGACAGAATCACCTAGGAGATGAGCCTCTGGATCTCTCTGTGAAGGGTTTGCTATGCTAGACAGGGTTACTTAAAGTTGGATGACCCACACTAATGTGAGTGACACCGTTCTCTCCCCATTCCATAGGTCCTGTGGTGGCTTCATAAGGAAAGCAAGCCGTCCTCTGATGCGGATGTAATGTGACCAGTTGCTTTAAGGTCCCACCATCATGCCCTCCTTACCATGGTGAACCATACCCTCACACCGTGAGCCAAAATAAACCCTTCCTTCCTCAAGCTGCTCTTGCCAGATGTTTTGCCATAGCGACTAAAACACCTGAAGGACCCCAAAGGAAGCAGACATATACTGAGTCCTTATACGGGGCTTTGAGGACAGCAATCCTGACTGAGGACCAAGGTATCCTTCAAGGGGCCAGTGGTGGGCTGTCACATGCTGAAGGCACTTCCATGTCTGTAACTGAACATTCAAAATTCAGATCCTCAGTCCAGACCCATGAGAGGCCTGGGTGGGTGGCCTACCACCAGAGCCTTGGTTTCAGTCTCGCCGAGTACAGATATTATTGCACAAACCAATCATATGTTTTCAAAATGCCTGGCACAAGGGAGGTGGCTGATTGCCTAGGGAAGTGACAGTAAGTGACTCCTTCACCGCAGGTATGGCATAGACCCAGGCACGGACACTCAGAATTCCAGCTGTGCCCATGCCCCCAAGCCAGCTGCTCTGCCCTTCCATGAAGACAAGCTCTCCATGGCCACAAGCTGCCACCTGCTGACCTCACTCCAACCAGGGAGACATGTGCAGGAGGGCAGGGGGTCTGGGGGATGCTATGCCCCAGTAAGTCCCTAGCCTAAGGAATATTCAGTGAGACTGAGCTGTTTGGGACTCAAGAGCTGTTCATCCTTAAACTACAAATAAGGGTGGCATGGTGACTTAGTCGTTAAAGGCTGTCAAGCCTCTCAGTCAGAGTTGGATCCCAGGAACCTAATAAGAGAGCCAGCTTCCGCCGGGCAGTGGTGGCGCATGCCTTTAATCCCAGCACTTGGGAGGCAGAGGCAGGCGGATTTCTGAGTTCGAGGCCAGCCTGGTCTACAGAGGGAGTTCCAGGACAGCCAGGGCTACACAGAGAAACACTGTCTCGAAAAAACCAAAAAAAAAAAGAGAGCCAGCTTCCACAGACTGTCCTTTGACTGCTGCAAGCCACTTGCCCACATACAAATAAATAAACGTGAAAAGCATTTTAATTAAAAATAAGCCCTTAAACCGGGCGGTGGTGGCGCACGCCTTTAATCCCAGCACTTGGGAGGCAGAGGCAGGTGGATTTCTGAGTTCGAGGCCAGCCTGGTCTACAGAGTGAGTTCCAGGACAGCCAGGGCTACACCGAGAAACCCTGTTTCAATCAATCAAACAAACAAACAAACAAACAAAGCCCTTAAACCTATAGCTGCTTCCAGCCCAGGTTTAGCTTACACCGGTTAGATCCACGTGGTCTTTGGGGACCAGGGTTGTGTTTCATAAATGGTCATGTGCACACGACTGTTAAAAATCTTATGAAATGCAGATTCTGACCCAGTAAGTCCAGTGAGACCGAAGACTGGACTGTCTGTGTAGCATCCCTTCCAGCTGCTGCTGGTCCAGGAACCACAGTTTGAGTGGCAGCTGCTAGATGGTATCACAGTCTGTAAAATCATCACATGGCATGGATGCCTGCCGTCCTACCCATTAAGGACAGCACATCCTCTTGCAGTACCTTTTTTAAAGTTTATTTTTAGTCGTGTGTGTGTGTGTGTGTGTGTGTGTTTTCAATCTTGTAATCCTCCCGCCTCCTCCACTACCTAGATACAGGGACTAGAGGAGTACAGGCCATATTACCATGCACTTCCGGTGATTGTGAGCCACCTGGTGTGGGTGGGAGGAGTCAAACTTGATCATCTGGAAGAACAGCAATGCTCTTAAGCACCAAGCCACCTCTCCAGCCCCTCTTGCAGTGTCTCTGATGATGACCCATGCCTGTCAGGCATCAGGTGCTCAATAGATGTAGCTGGCCTGAGGTTCAATGCTCACAGGAGCAGGAAGCCCTTAGGTGGAGACAATGATGACCTCAGAAAGCTCCTCTGCTGAATCAGCACAGGCTTCTTGGAACTGTCACTCAATGTCCCTGGCACACTTCAAGCTGTTTCACCCACCATAGTGCCAAGTCAAGCAAAATGCGGCCAACTTAAAAGGCAGACAACAGGGACAGAAAAACAAAAACCACAGTATGAAGCTGAGGCATAGAATTGTAAGTTCAAGGTCTGACTGGGCTACTTACTAAAGGAGTTCAAGGCTAGCCTGGGCAACTTAGTGAGACCCTGTCTCAAAAAAAGTAGTAAAAAGAGAACTGAAAATGTAGTTTCATGGTGGATGACTCACCTAGCATGTGCAGTTTCTGAGTTCAAGCTTCAGTGATGATAAAAACATTGACTCCTAGAGGGACACAGTAGTACATAGCCTGTAATTCCTCTACAACCAGAATTTGGGAGCCAGCCTGGGCTATAGACTGAAACCTTTTCTCAAATAAATAAATAAATAAATAAATAAATAAAGTCAAACACACACACACACACACACACACACTCACACACACACACAGAGAAGATTGACTCCAGAGAAGCCAGGCAGTGGTGACGCACACCTTTAATCCCAGCACTTGGGAGGTAGAGGCAGGCAGATTTCTGAGTTTGAGGCCAGCCTGGTCTACAGAGTGAGTTCCAGGACAGCCAGGGCTACACAAAGAAACCCTGTCTCAAACAAAACAAACAAACAAAAAAATTGACTCCAAAAATATTTTTGAATTAAAATGGTTTAATCACAATTAATATATAATTATTTTCATAATATAATTGTATTTTTATGAGTTCTAGACCAGCCTGGGCTACATACTGAATTCTAGGCCAACCTAAGCTGAAATGAGATTTTATCTCAAAACAACAACGAATGGGACTGGGGTTCAGGTAAAATGCTTGCCTAGCATGCAAGAAGCCCTGGGTTCAATTCCCAGAATCTCATAAACTGTGCTCATCTTCCATGCCTGTATTCCCAGCACTAGGGAGGTGAAGGCAGAAAGATTAGAAATTCAAGGTCACCCTCTGCTACAAAATGGTTTTAAGGTCGAGCCTTGGCTACATGAGACCCTGTGTAAAACAAACAAACAAAAGCAGCCAATGGCAGCAGGACTCTTGTGGTTGGGTTTGCATGCCACTTCAGTGTCAATACAGACCCACTTTAATGATCATGAGACCTGAATCAGAGCTTCTAAAGGTACTCAAGCCTCAGGGCCTCCAAAATCTACGTATTCCAGGGTCTAATGCGATAGACCTGTAATCTCACCTACACAGGAAGCTGAGGCAGGAGGTTCATGAGTTCAAAACTATCCTGGGTGATAGACATTGTCTCACATAGTAGCCCTGTCTCACATATAATCCCAAAACTTGGGAGGCAGAGGCAGGAGGATAACTACCAGTCAGGACCATGTAGAGAGGCACACCTAGACCCTGTCTCAATAGCAAATAAACAAATATCATTTTAAAAAGAGAGTTGAGATCCTGGAGAAATGGCTCAGTGGTTAAGGTCACTTCTCTTACAAAGAACCCAAGTTCAGCTACTAGTACCCACATTGGGCAGCTTACAGCAAAATGTATCTCCAGCTCCAGGGGATCAAATACCCTCTTCTAGTCTCCTCCTCAGGCACCAGCACATAGGTAGCATATGGTGACACACACACACACACACACACACACACAAAAATGTAGACATACATTAAAATAACAAAATAAGCTCTGAGGACATGGCCCAGTGGTTAAAAACACACATTTGAGTTCAGTTCCCAGCACTTAAGTCACGCAGCTCAAAACAGCCTATTTTTCCAACTCCAGGGATCCAGTTCCAATCTCTGGCCCCCAGAGCCACTCAAGCATACCTTGCATACATTCACATAGACACACATAAGCCAAGTAAAATATTTAATCATACTAATCATAATAGCTGGGTATGGTGGTACATGCCTGTAATCCCAGAACTCAGGGAGAAAAATCCCTGTGAGTTTGAACCAGCCAGCTATACATAGTAAGTTAAGGCCAACCAGGACTACACAGTGAGATCCTGTCTCAAAATAATAATAACAATAATAATAGTAATTTAAAATAATAATAAATATTTTCTTTCTTTAAAAAAAAAAAAAGAGTTTTGCCGGGCAGTGGTGGTACACAGCTTTAACCCCAGCATTTGGGAGGCAGAGGCAGGTGGATTTCTGAGTTTGAGGCCAGCCTGGTCTACAGAGTGAGTTCCAGGACAGCCAGGACTACACGAGAAACCCTGTCTCGAAAAACCAAAAAAAAAAAAAAAAAAAAAAAAAAAAAATAGAGAGAGTTGGTGGTATATTTCCACAGTCAAATGCTTTTTGCCTAGCAAAATGAGGACCTGGGTCCATCCCCAGATACACAAAGAAAAGAAAGAAAGAAAGAAAGGAAGAAAGAAAGAAAGAAAGAAAGAAAGAAAGAAAGACAGACAAACAAAGGGATCCTAAGGCTGTGAACGGAAGCTCCTGAAAAGAAGCTGTCTCTGCAGACACTGACTGGTAGAACTGCAGTCCTTGGGGTAGCCTGGAATGTCACAGGTCCAGAGGCTAACTGCCGTATCCCAGGATAGCTCTCTCCTCAGAACAGTCATTCCTTGTCCACCTGCATCAGAACTAAACTAACATCCTGTGACTATGAGAGATATCTTCTAGGATCCTTTGACTAGAAAGCCACCGGCTGCCACCAACACAAAAGCTAAGATGTCACGGGACAGCATCCTGGGCCTGGAGAGAAACTCCCCCATCTTACTGTGCCTGTTCTCGGATATAATTTAAACTTTATTTGTTCTGTAAAACTATAAAACTTCATTAAACTGCTTCTGTGTTGAAATTTGAATTTGGGGTAACCTAAATCTGTGTTCCTGGGCAATGGTCACTCAAAGGGACTCCAGAATAAACTATCTTATTTCCTTTAAGATGAGATCTGTGTTTTTTTTATTGGTGCTCTTTAACCTTACCCATAAAGCTCTGGAGGCCCTGAGCCCTCCTGCCTCCCCAGCTGGGTCCCTAATTCCCTATTCCTTCCCCAAGGCCTCTTTCTTCATGTTGAACCAGTTGCAACTGCCTCTTCCAAAAAGGGCTCTCTCCTCTCTCTTCCTTCTCCCCTCCCCATTTTCTGTTTTTTTTTTCTTTCCTTCTTTTCCTGCTATTTATTTATTTATTTATTTATTTATTTATTTATTTATTTATTGTGACATTGTGGATGCAACCAAAAGCCCTTGGCCAGGCTACCACTGCCCAATCAGGCCTGCACACCGCACGCTGAGCTGCTTCCCCATGCTGAGACTGCTTCTCCACTCCTATTTTTCCCACATGCTAATCCCTCCATGCAAGAAATTCTCCCCATCTGAGAACCATAGCTTTTTCTTGCAGCTCAGTACAGATCTGAGGGAGGGAGGAAGGAATAGAGTTCAAGGATCCAAACACTCGAAACACACTGAGGCCCTGGGTGACTGTGGGAGGAAGATCCGAATGCTCAAGTGTTAGAGCCAGAGGGAAGGGGTTCCTGGGACTCAGTCTTTTCAGGACTAGGAAATGTAGGTCAGTGAAGGCAGTGACTCATGCTTAACATCCCACAACCATTATCAAATCTGTCACAGGAGGTCAGCTCCTAATTCTGATTTGTATGTTCCTATACCCTCCCGGCCACAGCTCCTCTTGGTAACTGTCTCTCAGAAAGTTTCTTTACTTGCCCCCCTCCTCTGGTGAAGTGTGTGTGTGTGTGTGTGTGTGTATGTATGTGTGTGTATGTATGTGTGTGTGTGTATGTGTGTGTACATGTATGTGTGTGTATGTGTGTGTGTGTATGTGTGTGTGTATGTGTGTGTGTATGTGTGTGTGTATGTGTGTGTGTGTATGTGTGTGTGTGTGTGTGTGTGTGTGTGTGTGTGTGCTCCCATGCATGCACACACGTTAGAGGGTGCTATCTGAGGCCAGATGAGGGTGTCTGACTCCCTCAGCCTGAAACTACAACCAGTTGTGAGCCAGACAAAGTGGGTCCTGGGAATTGAACTTAGGTTTTCCACGAGAGTAGTAAGTTCTCGTAACTGCTAAGCCAGCTCCCCAGCCCCTCCTGGAAGGTTTTCTTCTTTCAGTAATCTACCCTGGGTATCCCATCCTGTGCAATGTCTTCATCCTGAATCATGTGTTCATGTACTTGTTGGGAATGGGAACAGAAATCTCAAATGCTGGAGTATCTGGATCATCACAGAGACTGACTAGCAACAGCAATCCAAAACCTTCTCCAGATTCCAAGTATAAAACCCTCTGGGAGGGGGCTGGAGAGATGGCTCAGTAGTTAAGAGCACTGACTGCTCTTCTAGAGGTCCTGAGTACAGTTCCCAGCAACACTTGGTGGCTCACAACTATCTGTAATGGGATCTGATGCCCTCTTCTGGTGTCTCTGAAGAGAGCAACAGTACACTTACATACATAAAAAATAAATAAATAAATAAATAAATCTAAAACAAAAAACCAAAAAGAACCAAACAAAACCCTCTGGGAGAGCTGAGACAAAGGCTCATCTGGAAAGTGTTTGCTGCAGGAGCATGGGGTGGGCCTTTGAGAGATGGGATCCTCAACACCATGTAAAAGGCTAGGCCACAGCCACAATTTCAGCTCTGAGGAGGCAGATAGGAGGACTCCTAGGGCTTGCTGTCCAGCCAGCCTAGCCAATGAGTGGTCTCTAGAGGCAATGAGAGACCCTGTCTCAGAAAATAATGTAAAGAATGGTTCAGGAAGACACCACCAGTGTTGACCTCTGGCATTCATAAACTCCAGCCCTTACCTGAACACTCACCCACATGAAACGGTGGGCACCACACATACACACACACACCCTTCTGAGAAAGGGCTTACAAATATGTATTTTGAGACCATGAATGGTGAAACACACTAGCACGTCCCAGCATTCCAGAGGCTAATGCAGCCTCACCTACGTAGTTTGAGAGTTTGAAGCCAGCCAGGGATATACAGCAAGGAGTTGGGGAGACAGAGGAGGAGGAGGGGAATGGAGAGAGAGGAACAAAGGAAGGAGGGAGAATGACTTTCTGGTGCATTGCAGCACCTTTGTAATCCCAGCTACTCAGGAGGCTGGGGCAGAAATATCTCAAATTCAAGTCAGCCTGGACTAAACTAAAAAACCTGTATCACATGCACAAAGAAAAGGAGAGAGAAAGAAAGAAAGAAAGAAAGAAAGAAAGAAAGAAAGAAAGAAAGAAAGAAAGAAGAAGAAGGAAGGGAAGGATGGAGGAAAGAAGGAAGGGAGGGAGGGAGGAAGGAAGGAAGGAAGGACTGGAGGGATGGCTCAGCAGTTAAGAGCACTGGCTGCTTTTTCAGAAGATCCAGGTTCAATTTCCAGCACCCACCCAGCAGCTCACAACTATCTATAACTCCAGTCCCAAGGGATTTAGCTCTGTCTTCTGGCCTTCATCGTCACTGAATGCATGTGGCACACAGGCATACATGCAGACAAAACACCTAGACACATAAAACTAAACACATAAAACATTTAAAGTACATAAAAAATAAATGTATATTTTGTCTAAAGTGCTTCAAGAATACCCATGAAACTATTAATGCTAGGTGTCCTGCAGAAGAAAAGTGGGGGCTGGGAGTCAGAAATGGAAAGACCTTTTAGACTTAAAATTCTGAACCATGTGAACATATCACCTTTTAATACAGAGCATAAATTTTTTAGAGGAAAGAAATAGAACAACCCGACAGGAAATCAATGAGGAAATATGGGATCTGGTTAACGTTGTAGACCAGCTGGATTTAACCAATATACATACACATATATACTATGCTACCCCAGAACAGCAGAATATGCATTCTTCCCAAGGGCACCTAGAACATTCTCCAGGATAGACCCCACACTAAGATTAAAGAAAGCATCTGTTTCAATAACAATGTGGAAAACCAAAGACCAACAGCAGAAGGAAAGCAAGCCCACCAACTGGGTGATGTAAAGAATGGAATTTTAAAGAAAAATGTTGACAGACTTACAAGTATGATGCCTCTTCCACTGGTGCAGGATCCATCCGATGTGGGTACAAGGAACTGAACTGGGGTCCTCTGTATAAGCAGTACATCCTCTTACCCACTGGGCCATCTCTCCAGACCCTAGGCAACAGGCTCTTAACCAAGGGGCCAAAGGAGAAAGCACCAGGGAAACTTAAAAGAACAAAACAAACAAACAAACAAACAAACAAAAATGCATAGCTGTGAATGCCTACAGTATTAAAGAAACCGGCTGCTGAGACGAATCAGTGGTCAAGAGTACTGGCTGCTCTTCCAGAGGACAATTCCAAACACCCACAGACGTCTAACAACCTTCTACAATTCCAGTTCCCAAGAGACTCTGATGCCCTCTTCTGGCCTCCACAGGTACCACGCATTCACATGGTTCACAAACAAGCAGGCAAAACACCGGAACACATCAATTATCATTTCATTTAACTCACACGCACGTGCACGCACACACCCACACACATCCATGGTCTGTAAACCAACTACTTAGGACTCGGGAAGTAGAGACAAAAGGATCTGGAATTCAAGATCATCCTTTGCTAACCTAATCCTTTGCTAATCAGATTCAAGGCTGGGGGAGGGCGGGGATATGACACTGTCGGGCGCCCAGTTTGTGGTAAGCGCATGATCACCTGCGTTCTCCCCTTCAGCCCTCCCAGCAGCATCCCTTTACATTTTCTGCGGAGAAGAGAACTTGCAGCAGCCAAGATGGAGACACATTGCGCAGCTTGTGGCAAGCACTGGAACAGAGTGGAGGCCTTGACATCAGGCAGAGACAGCCACGTGAGGGCCACAGGGAGTCATGCAGCTCCTTGAGCATAATCAGTGACGCCCATTGGTGTTTTCCTGCAGAGGAAGGACTGGCTGGACCCATGCCCTCAGCCCAGTCAGCAAGATGGGTAGCAAATAGTCAGTGGTCAAAGGAAATTAGCTGAAGTCTGCGCTCCCTGTCCCGCCACCGCCTCTCCGATGGGCACCCCCAACATTTCCAGGCCTCTCCTCTGAACAACTCACACTCTGAGGCAGCAGGTCTCTGCCATGTACAATGCTCTGCTCTGGCTGAGTGAAAGTAGGGCTGCTTTTTCCAGCCAATGAGTGGCAATGCTGGCCTTGCTTGGCATGAAGTGGAGCAGGCCCTCCCGTCCCTGTGAGCACCCTCTGCTGGAGACTTCTAGTCTGGCTGAATCTGCATGCTCTGGGCACTGCGCCCAATGGGTTTTCATTTTTCATTAGAGCAGTAGGATGTCTTTCAAGAGTCTCCTGATATTAATTACATCCTGCTATGTATCGGCCTATGGCTTCACAAAAGACAGGGCTCGTGTTCCCAACGGCCCCTGAGACCTGAGGTACCCCTGCTCCCAAGGATTGATTTCTGAAGGATTCTGGGCTCCCTCGGTCTTCTGGTGTTCTTTGAAAGCCTTCTGTCCCCAGCCCCTCCTAAACGGGCACATCAGCAGGACCCCAGAGCTACTGGAACTCCATGCTGGGAATCTTCTATAGGATGGAGAATTCTAGAAATCGGATCAGGAAGTTGGACACTGACGGAGCACTATCTTCCAATTTAAGAAAAGTGGGCTGGGCGGTGGTGGCACACGCCTTTAATCCCAGCACTTGGGAGGCAGAGGCAGGCAGATTTCTGAGTTCGAGGCCAGCCTGGTCTACAGAGTGAGTTCCAGGACAGCCAGGGCTACACAGAGAAACCCTGTCTCGAAAAAAAAGAAAAGAAAGAAAAAAGAAAGAAAGAAAAAAGAAAAGTGAAGCAGTTAAATCTCCCATTGTTGATAAATCACAGGAGAACCCCAGCCACCCACGTAAACAACACCTCGAGATAGGGGAGTTTTCCAGACTTTTTCAACAGCAAATCGCTGGAACTTTGGCACTGGGGTAGTGCTGCCGGATGGGAGATTCTTAAGGTCCCAACTGCAAATCCCGGCTATGCCCCTTCCACCTATGAATGGAAATAGATGCACTGCCATTCAAAACCAGAGAAATACTAAGGCTGAGGGCATAGTTCAGTGGTAGAGGGAGAGGGGGCAGTTAAGTAAGGAAAGAATCATCACTTTTAATTTTGCTGTTGTGTGTGTGTGTGTGTGTGTGTGTGTGTGTGTGTCTGTGTGTGTATGTGCACATATGACAAGATGAGAAGGAAGGACAGGAGCTTGCTGGGCAGGAGTCTATTTGTATAGAGAGCTAGCTACAAGTCCTGTAAGAGATCCTGTCTCAAAAACAAGGTGGAGCCTGAGATTGGTGCCTTAGGCCTTTAATCTCAGCATTCAATGGCCAAAGCAGACTGTGAGTTCAAAGCCATCCTGGTCTACAAAGTGAGTTCCAGGACAGCCAGGGATACACAGAGAAACTGTGTCTCAGATAGATAGATAGATAGATAGATAGATAGATAGATAGATAGATAGATATTGATGGATTTTTTTTAAAGGTGAGGCATTTTTGTTATGTTTATAAAGTTCTAGCCAAGCATGGTGGCTCGCACCAACATTCAAGTGACAGAGACAGGCGGATCTCTGTGAGTTCAAGGATAGCCTGGTCTACACAGCAAGTTCCAGGCCAGCAATGGCTACATAATGAGACCATGTCAAAAAGTGTGTGTGTTTGGGGGGAGCTAGCCCAGCCCCCTCACTGTGTTCTGGCTTCTTGTCATGCGATGAAATCTCCCCCTCCTGTTAGCTTCTTTCTTGATGCTGTTTGTCTGTGGTGCCATCCGTCAGGTTGTGATAGTCTTGCTATATGCCTGGAACTCTCCCCATAAACCAGACTAGTCTGATATGTTTGGCAACACTGCTTTCTGTACCTCCTGGGTTGCTGGGATGTCATATATGGCAAACCTCTTTTCTTTAAAAAGTACCCAGCCTTGAGCATTTTGTTGTGGCAATACAAAACAATTAGGAGAGCCGGGCGGTGGTGGCACACACCTTTAATCCCAGCACTTGGGAGGCAGAGGCAGGCGGATTTCTGAGTTCGAGAGTTTGAGGCTAGCCTGGTCTATAGAGTGAGTTCCAGGACAGCCAGGGCTACACAGAGAAACCCTGTCTTGAAAAACCAAACCAGCCGGGCGGTGGTGGCGCACGCCTTTAATCCCAGCACTCGGGAGGCAGAGGCAGGCGGATTTCTGAGTTCGAGGCCAGCCTGGTCTACAGAGTGAGTTCCAGGACAGCCCGGGCTATACAGAGAAACCCTGTCTCGAAAAACCAAAAAAAAAAAAAAAAAAAAAAAAAAAAAAGAAAAACCAAACCAAACCAAAAAAAAAATTAGGAAAATGTCTCGGCTAAAACTAAAGGGAGTTCCTGGGGCCCTCAGGTGCTGGCTAGGACCCAGGTCTTCTCAGACAAGTGGCAGGGATTTTCACCTAGATCACACTGCTCACAGAGAGCAGAAGACCTTGCTTACAGACCCCCTAAGTCAAGGTCATCCTGTATCTTCTTCCTCCTCAACACTGGAGATTTCCTTGATCCTTTCTTCCTCTTTTCTGTTTCCTCTTCCTCTTCTCTCACCATAAATAAAACCTCCATCTAACTAACACACCAACTTTGTTCACATAAAGATAAGAGCAGCCTCACTCCTGATAACCCAGTTGTGAGCTCTCCTTTGCAGAGCCTGCCCAGAGTAAGGTGTTCTCATCTCTTACTGTACTTCCGGAACCTTAGCAGGCAGGCGCCTCTGTGCACTCATTGCACCACACACAAGTCTTAGAGATGGGTTTCCACATGCCCATTTTATAGATGAGCTAGCAAAGGTTCAGAAGGTTGCTCGTGGCTTCCTGCCCAGAGTGATTGCTTTCTGCCTAAATTCTCCAGCTGGTTCCACTTAAAGAGCAGGCTATTCATTTTCTTTGTGTGAATGTTTGTGTTAGTTAATTTTGTATTGCTACAATAAAACACCATGACCAAGACAACTTATAAAAGAGAGTGTTTAATTGGGTTTATAGTTCCAAAGGGTTGAAGTCCATGATGCTAGAGCAAAGGCTTGGACGGCAGCAGGAACAGGAGAAAGCTCGCATCACAAGCAGTGAGCAGTCGTCAGAGAGCACTGGCCCCAAATGGCTTGAATCTTGTGTCTTTATTTTCTTTGGGAGGGTCTGGTGTTTTTTTGTTTGTTTGGCTGTCCTGGAAGACTCTGTAGAACAGGCTGACCTCACAAAGATCTATCTCTGCCTCCCCAAGTGCTGGGATTAAAGGTATGCGCTGCTGCCACCACCACTCGGCTGGCATGAGTCTTTTGAAACCTCAAAGCTCACCTCCAAGGGACACAGTGCCACCAACTAAAGACCAAGTTCAAAGATATGAGCCTTTGGGAGCCATTCTTACTGAAACCACGTGTAGTGTGTGTGTGTGTCCTCTTGGTGAACCTGGAGCTAGGCTGGCAGTAAGCAAGCCCAGAAAGTTCCCGGTGTCCCACCCCCACAGCTTTGATTCAACCACATGCTGCTTTTTTTTTTTTTTTTTTTTTTTGGTTTTTCGAGACAGGGTTTCTCTGTGTAGCCCTGGCTATCCTGGAACTCACTCTGTAGACCAGGCTGGCCTCGAACTCAGAAATCTGCCTGCCTCTGCCTCCCAAGTGCTGGGATTAAAGGCGTGTGCTACCACTGCCCAGCTACACGCTGCTTTTTAAAAACATATATGTTTTGCCTACAAGTATGTTAGGGCACCATGTGTGCACAGTGCCAGAGGACACCAGAAGAGACTGTCAGAAACCAGAATTAGAGGTGGTTATGAGCCACTGTGTGGGTGCTGAGAACCAAACCTGGACTAAGAAAGCAAACCAAGCAAACCCCAAAGAGCAAGCCTGTAAGCAGAACTCCTCTGTAACTGGCTTTGGCTAGTTAATGGGTTCTTTCTTCCACCCTTTCAACCCCCTAACATTAAATAAAATAGGATAGAGAGGAAAGGCAAGAGATCCATGAATAAAGTCAGAGGTCAGTAAGGGGGAACGTTATTGTTAAGACTACTTTCTGCTGACTAGGGGTGTTCAGCTCCATGGGGCAAGTTTGATTTTCAACATTAGGATATCTAGTTTCTTTTTGTTCTCATTTCTTCTTTGCACATGACTGCTTAACAAACCATGACCAAAGACCAACCGACAACCACCATGCCTGAAGGGCTCTAGCATTTATAAACCCTCTGAAAAGTCCCCAGAATTCCAAACGTCACCCAATCACAGAGACTATCTGCTGCTGGCAAAATCACGCCCCTGCCAGAGCATGAGGCAAATCATAATCAGCTGCTGTGGACGATCTGAAGCAGCCCACACCCGGGATTAAAACAAAAACGTATTCTTATAACATTTCTGTATTTTTTAAAGAAACCAAAATTCTAACATTCTCACTGCACTCCTCCATGGCCACTGGTTCAGTTCCTGCCTCCAGGTCTCTTCCCTGACTCCTTGGATGATGGAGTGCAGGCCATAAGCTGAAACAAGCCCTTTCCTCCTCAAGCTGCTTTTGTTCATGGTATTTTATCACAGCAATGGAAACCCTCAGTAAGACCTTCAGTCCCCGCAAAGTACTTTATGAAGTAGGCCCTGCTCCCCCATTTAGCAGAGGAGAAAACTGAGGCCCAGGAGACTTAGGACTTTGCCCCAGCACACAGCTTCTGAGTATCAGAGAGATGTGACCCAGATCTAGCTGACTCCTGGGTTTTGACCACCCCCCCTACCGTGACAGCTGGGTTGACTGTTCTAGATTTCAGTTTCTGGAGGCAGGGCCGGTTCTGGTCTGCTTGGTCTGGCTCTCCAGGCTCCATGGTTCTGCCTAAAGCTGTCTTTGCTTCCCTGCAGAATGTCTGGGTTTCAGGATGGAAGCCAGTTGACAGCTCTCGAGTGCCTGCTGGAGCCCCGGGAACATATGTGGCGCGTCTATTTGGAGGCACAGAGGAGACTAGAGCTCAGACTATTTCAAAACAGTTTTTCTCTTTGGTGAGATGTGTGTGCAACACTCGTCTTCCAAAGAGGAAGAGGAGGCAGAGCATTAAATAATACTGGGGACACACGAGTTGACTGTGGGGCTCCCTCATGTAGGAGTCTGTGGGCATTAGAGGTGGAAAACCAGGGAGGGATCTTATGACTGCAACCCACAGAAAACCCAAGCCAAACTAGTTAAAGTGAAAACAGGCACTGATTGACAGAGCAGAAAATTCCAGGAGCAGGTGTAGCTTGAGCAAAAGGTCAAGGAAGTCCCACCTTCTCAGTTCTGCCTTCTCTCTCAAAGCAAGATGGCTTCTGTGTTAAGTACTATTTCATCAAATGGCCCAAACACCTGAGACAGCATCTCCTAGGAGGAATGATTTGTTTGGGCTCATAGATTCAGAGGGTTCTGTCTATGGATGCTTGGGGAAAGCAGCAACCCCACCCCCAGCCCCCACCCGGCCACCAAAGGAATGGCTCACTTCCTTGGGGTAGGTTCTCTGTTTCAGGTTTCCAGAACCCCCTAAAATAGTGCCACAAGGTAGGGACCAAGTATTCACCATATGAGCCTGGAGGGATATCTCACAACTAAGCTGTATCTCTCTTAGGAAAAAGGAGCATGTGTTTCCAATAAGTGGGTTTCACTGGCTCTAAGTGGCTCAGTGTGAACCAGGAAAATGTCAGCCAAACGTGTTAGCATGTGATCCCTGCTGGCACAAGAGACGTGGAGGGTCAGGTGGTCAGGGTCATTTGTGTGGTCTGAGGCCAGTTTGGGCTACATAAGACCTTATCTCAAAAGAAAGTGTGAGAGAGAGCAAGAGAGTGAGAGAGAGAGAAAAG
>NW_021620849.1:2363938-2364296 GCF_004785775.1 Grammomys surdaster
CCGCGGCCCCGCCAGCCCCCGGGCGGCCCGCGGCGGGGTGGCTGGGGGCGCGGGGGTGGGTCGCTGCGGCCGCGGTCGACCCGCCCCCCGCTTCTCCCCGGGGACGGCGGCGCGCAGGCCCGCAGCCGCGCTGCAAACATGTCGTCTTTTCCTTTCACTTCCACATTCCCTCATGCCGGAGAGCTGGAGCGAGAGAGGGGGAAAGAGGGAGAGATGGCGTCTGGAGGGGGGAGGAGGGAGAGGGGGAAGGGAAGGAGGGAGAGAGGAGAGAGGGGAGATAGGAGGAGAGAGGGAGAGAGAGAGAGAGGGACAGAGAGAGAGAGAGAGAGAGAGAGAGAGAGAGAGAGAGAGAGAGAGA
>NW_021620849.1:2364306-2394563 GCF_004785775.1 Grammomys surdaster
AGAGAGAGAGAGAGAGAGAGAGAGAGAGAGAGAGAGAGAGAGAGAGAGAGAGAGAGAGAGAAGCACAGGCAGAGAAGCAAAATGAAAGGAAAGCGCGGCGGCGGCGGCGCGGGAGGCCGGGGAGGCGGCGGCGGTCTCCGACCCGCACGTGGGTGTCGCGGCGCTCGGGGACGCTCCCCCCGCACCCGGCCCGGGACTCAAAGTTTCACCCCTCGCCGCCCCGCCCCTGCCGCTGCCCACAAACTTTTTACTCCGGGAGCGGGTGGGGTGGCCGCGCGGCCCGGCCGGCAGGGTGGCGAGGGCGCAGCGCGCAGCTGGCGTGCCGGGCGCCCCTCGAGGGCAGCGGGCGTCCCTACCCGGTACCCCGGGATCCGGGCCCCCCATGGTGGCCCCGGCTCCGACCTGTTGAAGGCGCTCGCCCGGTGCCGGGAACCGGTGGGCAGATCCCCACGGCTGATCTCGAGCCTCCCGTGGCTCGGCCTCCCTTCCTCGCCGCCCCCTCTCCCTCTCCTCGCGGTCATTTTCCTAATTGGATGGAGCTGTGGGGCGTGATCGTCGGCGTCAGACGGAGGAGCCCCCCGAATCGGGTGGTCTTCCTTGCACGACTCTCAGACCCCACCGGGCCGGCCTTGGTACCCCCCCCCCCCCCCCCCCGGGGGCGTGCTAACCACTGGGGCGGGGGTTGTTGGTGTTTTTTCTTTCTTTTTTTTTTTTTTTTTTCAACTTGCCTTTTAAGATGACTTTTATGGTCCCTGCAACTGCTTCCCTCCAGTCTAAACTGTAGTTTGGGAAGATTTAAGAGGCCAGGGAGGTGCTTGTGTGGCCTTTAACTAATCCAAAACGGTCATTAATGTATCTCTACGCCCTGCGAGATGGTTCCGACCAGGCCAAGCAGTAGCCTGGGTGTGTTTTCGCCCGGACACTGCGGAGTTCCTTCACGGTCTTAGCGGCCAGCCTGCCAGTAAGGGGACACTTGACCTGCGGGCCCTGTGCCCTATCTTCGAAGGGCACCCTGAGCCCCTTTCTTTCCGTTCACAATGGAAACTCTCCGCCACTATCCACCTGAAGACTTAACTAGTCCCGGTGGGTGCCTTGGAAGCTCACAAAACTCCCCCACAGGTGTGCGGAGGACTTTGTGCTGTTGGGGGTCATCCAGCCAGCTTTGACGCTGCCCTCTCAGCCTTGCCTTTGTACATGTGTAAGTAAAAAAGCAAAGTTCACTTCTGCCAAAGAGAAGAACTGGTCTGTGGGAGCGGAGCAGAGGTGGGGGAAGAGGGCTTTTCTAGGGACCTTCAAAGATCCAGGGAACTGGTGTGAGGAGGGGGAAATGAAATGGTCCTTACCGTCTTTAGATATAAGTGTATTCTCATCAAAGCTGAAGGGCCTGTCTGGTTTCGATTTTGACCATCACCTTTTCACTTGTTTTAAAGCAAATTTACCTTTGCTTAGTGGTTTTGTCTCCTCTCTTCATCCCACAAGTAACCCCGGGCCGGGTACCTGCTGTTCTTGGAGCATAATCTTGAATTGATCACTTACAGCTCCAGCCACCTTGCAGAGCTGGCTTTGCTGCTGGAGGGCACTGGGTAGAGCTGCTTTCTTTGGGGTAGGGAGAATGGACAGTCTGGCCTGGTTTCCCGAGTGACCATGTGCCAAGAGTTTCACTGAGTTGGGGTGGGGACAGACTCGGCTAGAGTGTCTTGGTTGTGTCTTCTCCAAGCTGTTCTGAGCTGACCCTTGGCCCCATGGTGTATAAGGCAGTCGTTTGTGCTCAGGTCCCTTCTGTCACAACCAGACATTTTATTTTAGACTCCATGTCTAGAGCCAAGGAGACAGACAAGGTCTAGAATACCTTTTGGACTGGAGGAAGGAATAGTGGGATCGTCAGAGATTTTGACTAGCTTCTAGTTTAGGTTTGCCATGTGGTGTAGAGATTTCTAGCAAAGCTGCACTTTTCTTTTGAGACAAGTGTCCCAACCCAAACTGGCTGTGAACTGGTGATCCACCTGTCCCAAGCTCCCAAGTGCCACCAGGTCTGGTTCTAGCATAGCTTTGTTTTCTAGAAGGGTTACGTGTGGGTCATGACCCCGTTGGGGTGTGTGTGTCACATCATATATTTACTCATAACAGTAACAAAATGAAGTTAGGACGTAGCAATGAGATAACTTTATGGTTTGGGGTCACCAGGACTGTGTTAAAGGCTAGGAGCATTAGGGAGGTTGAGAACCATTGGAGCCCTAGAAAACTGAAAGGAAAAAAATCTATTGCATTTTAGGAGAAACAGGTGGGGCCGGGCGGTGGTGGCACACGCCTTTAATCCCAGCACTTGGGAGGCAGAGGCAGGTGGATTTCTGAGTTCGAGGCCAGCCTGGTCTACAAAGTGAGTTCCAGGTACACAGAGAAACCTTGTTTCAAAAAACCAAAAAAAAAAAAGAAGAAATAGGTGGAAAGGCCCACTACCCCCTGCACCGTGCTGATGTTTGCTGCAGGTTCCTCCTTTGGATTGGTCACCCACAGATCTCTCAGGTCTTACCAGGGCTAGGCCCCAAGCAAGTTACTCAGTTTGCAGAAGGAACAATTCTGAATCTTCAAGTCCCCTGTGAAGGACAGGTGAGCCATTCCTTTGATTTCAAAGCTAGAAGACCTTAGAGAGGTTGTGTATATATATGTATATATATTTTTTAAAGATTTATTGTATGTATGTGAGTACACTGTAGCTGTCTTCAGACATACCAGAAGAGGGCATCAGATCTCATTACAGATGGTTGTGAGCCACCATGTGGTTGCTGGGAATTGAACTCAGAACAGTCAGTGCTCTTAGCTACTGAGCCATTCCTCTAGCCCCGAGAGGTTGTTTAAAAACAACCAAGTCAGGAACATCACCCCGTTGACCCAAGAGTCAGTATTTGGGCAGGCACTCAAATCTGAGCCCCTGGGATCTGTTTCAAGCACCCTCTCTTCAAGGCCACTACCTCTACCGCTGCTAGGGCTTCTAAGCCATACACAGTTCAAAGAACATGACTGAGGACGTGAAGCCATGGGCTGTGTACAAGCTGAGGTAACATCGCCTTATTCTCTAGGCATTCCGTACATGCTGCTCTGGAGGACTGGGCAGGCCAGGGCGATTATTGGGAGAGCTTCCTATTTTAACACTGACTTCATTAAAGTCTAGAAGTACAGCAGGGTAGAAGTTTAGTCATCAGGATGTTCCCAAATTACTGGGTTTTGATCCCAAATGCTTTCTTTCTTTTTTTTTTTTTTTTTTTTTTTTTTTTTGGTTTTTTGAGACAGGGTTTCTCTGTGTAGCCCTGGCTGTCCTGGAACTCACTCTATAGGCCAGGCTGGCCTCAAACTCAGAAATCCGCCTGTCTCTGCCTCCCAAGTGTCCCAAGTGCTGGGATTAAAGGCACGTGCCACCACCGCCCGGCCCAAATGCTTTCTTTATACTTTGTACTTGTGGGTTTATTTGGGGTTGGCCAGAGGGGAAGAATGGGGGAAGAAGGAAGGGCCTTGGCCAGTTGTTCTCCATTCAGGGTTTAATCTGCTAGAATGTTTAGTGGGGCAGAGATCTTGGCTATCTATGGATTTTACCCCTCACTCCTATTTAATTTATGTATTTATTGCTTATTTGCTTTGTCCATTGCTAAGCCCTTATAAAACTAATATATAGTTGGCCTTTCATAAATACTTGTTGAATGATGTACTGGACATTAGAAAAAGCATTTCCATCCCGGGAGGAGCTCAGCAATGACACACAGAGGCAGGGACAGGGGTGTGATTGATGGAAGCTGCAGAGTTGTGCTGTGATTCATTGTTTCAAACAAGCTCCAGACAGGTAAGGCAGGAGGGGGTGGGAAAGAGTGGATCCTGAATGGGCGGAGCCTCAGGGTGGAGACTTCTACAAGACAATAGAGAGGTTTCGAATTGGACTCAGACACTGGGAGAATAATATAAATCAGGTGTTCTGGTCCAGGATTTTGCTAGAGTAAGTGTGTGTGTGTGTGTGTGTGTGTGTGTGTGTGTGTGTCTGTCTGTCTGTCTATCTCCCATAGCCCTTGCAGGTGCTTGCAAACACATTGCTATTCTCATTTGGTGGCCAGGGAAACAGCACAGAGGTTAAGTCATTTGTCCTGGTATCTCAGCCCCAGGCACACTGGCTTCTGACTTTGCGTCTCATGGTCAGGCCTCTCAACCAAAGGAGCTGAGTCCTAAGCCTTTAGGTTCTCCTTAGAGGTTAGTGGAAGAGAAGCTAAAAGACGAATTGTCAATGTGCGATGGTGTCACTTCCCTTTATTCCCAGCATTCTTGGGAGGCAGAGGCAGGCGGATTTCTGAGTTCGAGGCCAGCCTGGTCTACAGAGTGAGTTCCAGGACAGCCAGGGCTATACAGAGAAACCCTGTTTCAAAAAACAAAGAGAAAGAGAACGAGAGAGAGAGAGAGAGAGAGAGAGAGAGAGAGAGAGAGAGAGAGAGAGAGAGATTGTCAGTCTGCAGCAGAGTCTTCATGCTGCCTGAGCATGGTTAGACCAGTGAGGACTGGAAAGGGTGTGCTTATTTTCCAGGGCCTAATTATTGCCTGAGAGCAGCACCTGATCAGGACAAGCTATGAAGTTTACAAGAATTTTTTGTTTTGTTTTGTTTTGTTTTTCGAGACAGGGTTTCTCTGTGTAGCCCTGGCTGTCCTGGAACTCACTCTGTAGATCAGGCTGGCCTCGAACTCAGAAATCCTCAGAAATCCGCCTGCCTCTGCCTCCCAAGTGCTGGGATTAAAGGCGTGCGCCACCACCACCCAGCCTTGACAAGAATTTAAGTGTACATGCACACATGTACACAGGTAATGCTGGGAATCAGATCCAGGGTTTTGCCCACGTGCAGTGCCATTGACCTACATCCCTATTGGAATATATTTAAGCCGGTGGGAATTTTAAAGCTAAGGATGTACTGCCGAGTGTTGGAGAGGTGGCCCAGGCAGTAAAGTGCTTGTGCATTAGAAGATCAGCACTTACACGAATTCTATGGTGCATACACTTGTAACTCCAGATTTGGGACGATGGAGATAGGAAGATTGCTGGGGCTCTCTGGCTGGCCAGCCTACCTAGTCCCAGGAGACTTTACCTCAAATAAACAAGGGAGATGATGCCTGAAGAATGACAGTCTGGCCTCCACCTGCATGCAAACATGTGCACCTGCACACACAAATGCACCCACATATAGGAACACACACACACTCACACACACTCACACAAACTCACACGAGGGCGGTTACCGTCTGTTTTGAGGTCTCCAGCAGATGTCCCACAGGTGTAAAGTCCAGTGTGCTAGCCCAGCGAAGAGCCTCGCCTCGCAACTGCTTGTTTATGGGCAGTCCATGGTTCTAGGCACTATGCTATCCCGTCCTCCCGGGGCTTGCAGTCTGTCTGGGAGACAGACATTAAACGAATAATTACACAAATACTCTTTAATTATAGTTGTTATAATGCTTCAAAGGAAAAAGTTCAGAGGCATAGGAGCCAATAATTAGGGAGGGAGGTATAGAGGGACAGCTCCTGAAGAAAGGATATCTGAAGCAGCTTGGATGGAGGGCTTTATAACCAAGGCGGTATACATTGTTTTTCTTTCTTTCTTTCTTTCTTTCTTTCTTTCTTTCTTTCTTTCTTTCTTTCTTTCTTTCTTTCTTTCTTTCTTTCTTTGGAAATAGAGACAGTAAAGAAGAAAAAGGCACTCTGGATAATAATGGAAGGGGCTAGACAGCTCATACAAGTCTAGCCCAAAAGCCTTTACAAACATTTTATTACTTTATTTATTATGTATGTGTTTGGGTACAAGAATGCCATGATGCACTGTGTGAAAGTCAGTTCCACTCTGTGGATCCTGGGGGTGGAACTCAGGTTACTTGGGCTTGGCAGCAAGTGCCTTAACCTGCAAGCTATCCTGCTGACAGTGCCTCTCCCCTACTGGTGGGTTTTTGTTTGTTTGTTTTTATTAACTAAAGCTAGCCTTAAAGTGCTGTGTAGCTGGGAGACTGGCCTTGAAAACCTGCTCTTCCTTTAGAAGCTAAATGCTGGGATTGCAGGTATGTGCTGCCTTACCATGTTTGCCTTAAGTTCACAGCCACCCTTAGGATCACAGGGTCATACCATTTCACCTTGCGTAATCTGTTCACTTTGATATAAATCTTACTGTTCCCTATGTGATTACCTCGGAGCTTGGTAGAAATGCAGACTCCTTGTCCCCTCATTTGCTGAGGCTTCATTTTAACAAGAGTACCAAGGAGGTGGCTCAGGTGAACAGAAGTCCTGAACTCTGGGAGGTTGTTAGTTTTGCACGAAAGGAGTGGTGTGACCTGGAACAACTTCTCTGGCAAGTAGCAGGGAATTAGGCAATCTCACAGGTCCCTTCTGGAGTTTCTGACCTTTAGCTTTTGGAGCTTTGTGCTATCACCAAGCTTCTAAAGGGCCAGGGCCTCACCCCTGCGGTGCCTTCCTGGGGACTCTCCTTTTTCCTTAGGAAGCACTCAGGCAGGGCAAGTCAGGGCTTTTGAGAAGTGTCAGAGTAAGTTGTAAGAAGTACTGGAGCTTTGTGCCACAGACAACGTGTAGGGAGATTTAGCCTGAAGTAAGAAAAACCAGCAAGGTCAAGGGCTTTAGGGAAGGGAGGTGTAAGGTTTCTGCCAGAAGTGGGAGTTAAAACCGCATGGGAACCTGCTCCGTGGTTCTGTGGGTTTAAACTTGGTCTTTTTAGAATTTGCTCAGAACTTTGTCCCAGCCCTCCTGAAGTCACTGCTAGGAGGGGGCTGGACAGGGGTGCTTGCAGTTGGGGGTGGGTGGGTGGGGCTGGGGTTCTTACCTGAAGCCATGCTTTGGGGAGCCCTTGGCTCCAGTGTAAAAGTTCTTAATTGGGGTTTGTGACCCTTTGGGGGGGGAGTGAGTGTCAAACAACCCTTTCATAGGGATGTATATCTGATATTTGCGTTATAGTTCATAACAGCAAAATCACAGTTATGAAGTAGCAAGGAAAAAATTTTATTGTGGTAGTGGGGTCACTGAAACATGAGGAGCTGTATTAAAGGGTCCCAGCATTGGGGAGATGGAGAAGTACTGGTCTAGACTAGGCTCAGTACTGGTACTAGAACCCAGGGTCTCATGAACACAAGGCAAGAGCATGACCTCTGGCTACATCTCTAGCCTTTTTTCTTTTCTTACACTTTCAGTTTTTAAAAATTATTATTAGGGAGGGTGTGTGTGCGAATGGAGGTCAGAGAGCATCTTGTGGGAGTCAGTTTCCCTCCTACTACCTTGTGGGTCTTGGGGATTGAACTCAGGTTAGCTTGGTGGGAAGCACCTTTGCCTCTGAGCCATCTTGCTGGCCCCTTTTATAAAAATTTTGAGACAAGGTCTTTCCAAGTTGCTAACCTCCACTTTGCCTTGCTACACAGCTGTGTAATCCTCCTCCTCAGCCTCCCAAGTAGGTGTCACTCAGATCTTTGATTGAGCCGTACTTACTGTGTGCAGGCACAGTTCTAAGTACTTTACACACTGCCTAGTGGCTTATTTATTGATTCATTTATTCTTTTGTGGGGAGTGGAAATTGAGAAAGAACTGCATAGTTCAGGCTGCCCTCCAGCTTGCCATGTAGCTGAAGCTGGCCTCGAACTCTTAATACTCCTTCCTACACTTCCTGCAGTGCTGGGACTACAGGCATGCACACTGGAGCTCTGTTTAGATATTTAAATTAGCTCCTTTAAATAGAATAATTTCCTAAAGTCACATGTAGCAAGCATTGGACACAGGTGGGATAGGAGTGAGATCCTTTTTTTTTTTTTTTTTTTTTTTGGTTTGTTTTTTCGAGACAAGGTTTCTCTGTGTAGCCCTGGCTGTCCTGGAACTCACTCTATAGACCAGGCTGGCCTCGAACTCTCGAACTCAGAAATCCACCTGCCTCTGCCTCCCAAGTGCTGGGATTAAAGGTGTGTGCCACCACCGCCCGGCGAGTGAGATCCTTATAATACTAGAAAGAGAGGTTACAGAGCCCCTTCCCCCCAAAAAACCCCCTTAGTAAGCATCTCTTAATTGTTCATGTATTGTGACAGGAAAGTTTTTCCTAAGGAAGCAGAGATGGGATAGGGCCAGGTTCTCAGTCTGCCTCTGAAAACCCATATCACCATTGGGTCCAACTTCTTATTTGCAAAGCAAAGAATTAGCAAACGAGATTACTGCAGCCTCGAAGCCTAAACATTCTGGAAGGAAAGCCTTTGAAGAATTGCACCCTTGAATTAGGGGAAGGGGTTGCAAGAGGAAATTGGGGTAGATCCCCAAACGGAACAGATTAAAGGGTGTTAGAACCAAAGCTAGCCAAATGCATGTCAGCAGCATCATAAGGTGGAAATAACTGGTTTTATTACCTCCTAATTAATGTGTGGTGTGCCCAGAGCCGACCCCCCCCAGCCCCCAGCGCCTCAGAGGCGACACACAGCGACAGCACAGAGGCCTTCTATCTTCTTTACTCCTTCCTATTCTATCTGAATTTTCCTGCATATGATTTTTCCTTATAACATGTTTGCAAATGGGGTCAAATCATTCTCAGAAGTGGGGCAGCCTTTAAGAGGGTTTTGGTTCTGTCACACCCGCCATTGTAAGGGTTTCTGGTATTAAATATATATGCTCTATTGTGTGTTTATTTCTGGGAGTGCGCAAGAGAGCTGAGGGAAAAGTGAGGATTTTCCAAGCAGTTAGAACTGAGCAAAAGAGATCACTGCGGCCCAACTGTCTCCCTCCGAACCCCTGGTTAGGAACTACAGAATCAAAATGAGGTCGGAAAGATGGCTACAGAAAGCAAGAATGCCCAGATTTAAATGAGAAACCAACTTTGGTGATGACTTTTGCTTGTGTGTGGATTGTCTGGGGTGAGGGGAGGGCGTGGGTTTGGGTGCCACCCTGGTGACCATCCCATTTCCAGGAGGACAGTAGCTTCCTGGTTGTGAAGGAAGTTCTGTATGCCTGGCAAACCACACGGGCAAACTTGACTGCTGGGATTATGTGTCACACCAGCATGTCTTCCTACAGACCTTGACCAACCAGCCTCTTGAGAACGGTCAGGTGCCCTTTGGAAGCCAGTGGCGTGGTTGGTTACTCTCACTTTGTAATTCTGATAATAGGCCCTGGGCTTACAGACTGTCTTGCTGACTAATGGTTTGTCCCATCTTTGGGACTCTATTAGCTTCCGACCCCTTGTAAATTTGTCTTCCTTCCACACAGCCCTACTAGAATCTGGCCTGTTCACCCTGCCCAATCTGAAAACCTGTGCCTGCCTCCCTAGGCTGTTCCCCCTGTCCTCCCATCATGTCCTGCCCAGACTGCCTTTGTAGGGGTGGACTTCCTTCATGCTGGGCTCTGGGTTTCTATCTACAGCTGTGGACAAGCCAGGCTCCCGGTTCCTTTCCTGAGTGGCTCCCTTCACACTAGAATCCATTTCCCCTCCCTCTCTGTCTGACTGACATGGTTACTGTCAGGGACATCCTTGCCTGCTTGGATCTGGTTTATCTCTGGTCCTCTGATCCTGTTATCTTTACCGTTTCCCCCTGTCTGTCCTTGCTGCACTTGGGTGCCTTGGCCACAATCCTAGGCAGGCATTCGGCTTTCTTCCACATATCTGGTTCAGCCTGAGTGGTGAGGGCTCTACCCTGGCCACATGCCCCAGGCACAGCTCACAGCTGGACTGTCTTTGGTTTGTGACACACTCTGACATCTGTGCTGTTTAACAAGTGAATTCAGGCTATTTATGATTGCTATAGTTTTGTATATTTAGCCGGGATCGTGGATGTACCCCCATCCAGATGTGGTGCTGGGGATGGGATTCTGTATTGCGTGCTAGCATGCACCACTAACTGGGCTACACCCCCAGCCCCTTGTTTTGTTTTGAGATGGGGCTTCATTGTCTGGCCATGACTGACCTGGAACTTAGACATCTTCTAGTCTGCCTCCCCAAAGTCTAGCTGTACACACCTAATTCTCTCTTTGTGAGATGGGATCTCTACATAGCCTTATCTATCCTAGAATTCAGTATGTAGATCAGGCTAGCCAAAAACTCAGTGCTGGAGTTAAAGGTGTGCACTGTCATGCCTTGCACCCCCCCCCCACCAATACAAGGAATTTGAAAAGCTTTATAGAAAGTCTCTGTTCACATTCATTTGTGACAGGCTCTCAGTATATAGCTCTGTAGACCAGGCCTCCATCCCACATCTGCCTGCCTCTCTACCTCCCTCTCAAGTGCTGGGATCAAAGGCATGCATCTCCGTGCCTAGCTTTTTTTTTTCTTTTTTGGTTTTTCAAGACAGGGTTTCTTTGTGTAGCTCTGGCTGTCCTAGAACTAACTCTGTAGACCAGGCTGGCCTCAGAACTCAGAAATCCGCCTACCTCTGCCTCCCAAGTGCTGGGATTAAAGGCGTGCACCACCACCACCGCCGCCCAGCTAAGCTTATGGTTTCTAAAAGGATTTTATTTACTGTGGTGTGTACTTTGTGTGTTGGAGGGAAGGCATGTGTGCCATCGTGCACATGTTGAGGTTGGAGGGTTCCAGGGATCCAGCTCAGGTCAGGCTTTCGAAGCACCTCTATCTCTGAGGCATCTCATCAGCCCAAGCCTACCCTTTACAGACCAAGAAACTGAAGCTCAGAAGTCTAAGATAACTCAGTCCATGTTCATGGAGAGAGATTTGGAACCTAGCATCAAATCTAGTTGGACTCCAGAATTACTGGGTTCTTGTTCTAGATCTTCCCCACCCCCAGGGCACCTGCTCTTGAGAGAAAGTGTCTCTCTGTTGCACAGGCTGGTTTGGGATTTCATTGTGCAGTGTAGCTGGTCTCACACTCAGCAATCCCTTAGATTCCTAAGTTCTAGGACTACAGGAAGGAGTAAACCACCTCACCCAGCTCTCTTCACTCTAGAATGCTTTCTCTGCATGTGTACATACATGTACACACATGTGTACATACAGATAAGTGTACCACATGAGGTTGGAAGATCATGTATGGATCCCCTGCAACTGTGAGTTACAGATGGTTGTGAACCACAGTGTGGGTGCTGGGAATCAAATTCGTGTCCTGGAAGAGCAGTCAGTGCTCTCAATCATCCCTCCAGCCCAAGTTCTCTTCTTCCCGCCTCTTTCTCCTCCACCACCCTTTGTTTTTTCAAGGCAGTGTTTCTCTCTGTAGCCTTGGCTGTTCTAGAACTTGCTCTGTGGAACAGGCTGTCCTCAAACTCAGAAAGCTGCTTGTTTCTGCCTCCCGAGTGCTGGGCTTAAAGGAGTGTGCCATCATGCCCGCCCGCCTCTTTTTTATTTTTTTATTTTATTTTATTTATTTATTTATTTTTTGAGACAGGGTTTCTCTGTGTAGCCCTGGCTGTCCTGGAACTCACTCTGTAGACCAGGCTGGCCTCGAACTCAGAAGTCCGCCTGCCTCTGCCTCCCGAGTGCTGGGATTAAAGGCGTGCACCACCACCGCCTGGCTCCGCCTCTTTTTTAAACTGACATTTCATTGCTCACTGAAGAGCCCGTGGTTATCCATTTACCTTGGCCTAGACCCCGTTGAATGTGTGTAAGTCTATTCCTGCCTCTCCAGCCAGCCTGCATCTCCAGGGCAAAGCTCAGGGATGCATGGGAAAGGCAGGCCTCATACCCTGCCCGCTGCATCAGACACAATGAAGAAGATTAGGGCTGGGCTCTGCAATCCGTCTTTGAAGTGGCCAGCTTTCATCTGAATGTCTGAACTTCAGCATTATGTCAAGGAAGCTTTTCCTACTTACTCTCTGTGAACTGGCCTCAGGGAGGTGTCGGCCACTGCCAGGTACCCAGAGAGATCACATCCTGGTTTCTGAAGCTGATGCCTTTACTTTGTTTTATGGTCAAGAACTTTTCAGAGCTACTTAGTACTTGGAAGATTCCGGAAGGATCCTTTTTATCATTATTATTATTTTATTAAAGGCAGATTTATTTGGAAACTACTCCATTTGATGGGCGAGTTCTCTGGCCCCAAGGACCTAGGCGAAGGAAGTCACCATGAGGAAAGAAAGCGGGGCAAGGGAGAGAAAGAGAAAGGGGCCTGCTTCAGAGAGAGAGGGGAAGGGCCAGGAGGATAATTTTAAAGTATCTTTCAATGCAGAGGTGTAAATTGGTTGGATGTTATGCCTTTAATTAAAGGGGAAGAAAGGAATATATTTTCGTTTTTATTTTTGTCTCATACCTGCATTGTTTGTTTGTTTGTTTGTTTGTTTTTCGAGACAGGGTTTCTCTGTGTAGCCCTGGCTGTCCTGGAACTCACTCTGTAGACCAGGCTGGCCTGAACTCAGAAATCTGCCTGCCTCTGCCTCCCAAGTGCTGGGATTAAAGGCGTGCGCCACCACCACCCAGCAACCTGCATTGTTTTTTAAAGCAGGGGTATTAACTGCTTTCCTTTGTGGAAGAGATGCTGGGGAGAGAACAAAGCTGGAGGGGATTGTCTTGTATAGTACAAGACTAATTTACAAGTTACACCCAGGGGAAGAGTTTCCGGTCTGGTCAAGAGGTACAAAACTATCCTGTGGCAGTGGTCCTGGTGTGTGGGATCACTTAGAAAATAAGTTAGAGTTGATGTTTCTTTAGAGAGAGGCAGGTCCTTTCTTGTGATGCTAACAGGGATAAGAGGTTCTTGGCATCCTTGTGTCTGGGCTTCTGTGCACAGTGCACTTGTGGGTTCCGGCCACAGCCCACCTTACGTTGTGTCTGCTGGACCGTGTGTCTGATGGACCGTCTCAGTGCCTTTATTATGTGAATTTCCTACCCCTTGATGGAGCTGAATGTGTGAATGAGTGAGGAGGAGGCCAGTAAGTGTTCCCTAAATAGATGCGTGTTGATTTTTGAGATAGACTTTAAAGCTTTCAGCTTTTGATCATAACAAGAGCCTGAGACATCCAGCCGCCTCCCTTGCTCCTGGGGTTTTCCTGACACGTGAATAATTAAGTTTGTGCTGTGTGGGATTTATTCTTCTTTGGGCTCCAGGACACATTGGAATGAGGATCACTCCTAACCCAATGGCAGCGTCCGCCTTCTTCTCCTCCTTCTTCTTCTCCTTCTTCTTCTTCTCCATCTTCTCTTCTTCCATCCTTATCTGGGGAAACCTTCCTGAAGTGTTCTGTTTCTTTTACAATACTTAGGAGAATTTCTCTGCCCACAAATCTCAGCACAGAAACTGCCCCCTATTCTCTTTTGAGATGAAGTCTCATGTAGCCCAAGTTGGTCTTAAATTGGCTGTGTAGCCCAGGCTAGCCATAAACTCCTGATCCTCTTACTTTTCTCTATGAAAGATAGACCATTGCTGTGTTGCCTGGGCTAGCCCCTAATGCCAAGCAATTCTCCTGCATAAGTCTTCTGAGTAGCTGGACTACAGGTGAACCAAGCTATGAAACTGGTCATTCTCCCTTTCTTCAAACAAGGGACAAGAGAAATAGGCTTTGCTTCCTTCCCACTCAACTCCTCAGTCCCACTACTTCTGGTCTCAAGAAGAGGGTCCACAGAGGGGACCTCAGAATTTGTCTTTAGAAATTGGAAGATTGTTGAGGCTAGCCTGGTCTATAGGGTGAGTTCCAGGACAGCTAACGCTACATGGGGAAACCCTGGCTTGAAGCAAACAAACAAACAAACCAATAGAAAGAAAGAAAAAAAATTAAAAAGAAAAAAGAAGTTGGAGGGTCGTGTGGCTCTGTGTGGAGTTTCACCCTGGCTGCACTGGCTGCGACCTTGTGGAGAAGTTTAGTTCCTTTTGTCTGGAACATTCCTCTTAGTCCTTGAAAGGATTCAAATGTAGTTTTAAGGTGTTTATGTCCAGGATTTTTAAAATTTCAACTTCTGACTGGGCAGTGGTACATACACACACCTTTAATGCCAACACTCACTCAGGAGGCAGCTGGTGGATCTCGAGGCCAGCCAAGCTCCATCCAAGACAGCCAGGGCTACACAGAAAAACCCTCTCTCTCTATGTCCAACTCTTTCATATGTTTGAGGAATGAAACATTTGGATCTTACAGCTCTCTCTCTCTCCCTCCCTCTCCCTCCCCTCCCCCTTCCCTCCCTTCCCCCTTCCCTTCCCCTCTCATAACATTAGCTATACATGACAGAACATATATTTCTGCAGGAAGCTGAGATAGGAGGACTAACATCATTACCATGGGTTCAAGGCCAACCTGTCCATTAGTCCAGCGTGGAACTATAGAGTGAGACCTTGTCTCAAAATAAACAAAAAGAGAGGGAGAGGCCTCAGTTGGGAAAGTGCTAGCTTTACAAACATGAGGACCCTCATTACCCATGTAAAAGTCAGGCACAGGGGTGTGGAAACAAGCAGATCCCTGCAGCTGGTGAGCTGGCCACACTGTCTGGTGAGCTGCAGGTTCAGTGAGAGACCCCGTCTTTAAAAAAAATGTGGAAAGCAATTACAGTCATCCAGTGTTGATTCTTACTCTGCATGCATGTGCATTTGTGTGCACATGCACAAGTGAACCACCCCATGATCACATACATACATTACACGTGTAAAATAACATACAGAGAGGTAAGAAGAATTATTGTCTTCTCTGGCCTTTTTCGTTTGTTTGGGTTTTTTTTGGTTGTGTTGTGTTGTTTTGAGACAGGGTTTCTCTGTGTAGCCTTGGCTGTCCTGGAACTCTCTCTGTAGACCAGTCTGGCCTTGTAACTCAGATATCCACCTATCCCTGCCTCCAGAGTGCTGAGATTAAAGACACACACCACCAACCAGCATGACCATTTTTCTTATTACAAAGAAGTTTATTGCAGAACGTTAGTATAATAAATAGTTAGTATAAAAAAGATCTATAATTATTAATATTTCAAAAGGAGAGTATATATATATATATATACACCCCTTCAACAAATTTTTAATTCAAAATATGAGATTGTACTGTTTGTACCATCTTGTTACTTAATTAACAATGTTAAATTGGTTTTTTAATTAAAATCCTCTGTGGGTTAAACATTCTCCTTAGAGCCACTGCAGAGGATTTATAGCATTCTCTTGAGCCAGTCGATGGGCATTTTAGTCAGGTTGACAGTGGAAGTCTTCCTCAATTGCCTTACTTCTTGAGACAAGGTCTTTCATTCAACAATAGCTTGATTGGTCAAGCACTGTCTCTACCTGCCTGGTGCTGGGATAAGTGCAGCTCACGGCCAGGCCTGGCTTTTTATATGAGTGCTGGGAATCAAACTCAAACCTTAACGGCTACACAGAAAGCAGTTTACCAAATAAGGTATCCCCCAGCCCCAGGACTAAGATTCAGTCTTCTGCAGTTAGACTGTTTTTTTTGGGTTTGGATGGCAGTGTTGTGGTTTTTGGAGACAAGGACCCACCCTGTAGTACAGACTAGTCTGGAACTCTCTGTAGCCCAGGCTGGCTTATAAGCATTCATCTCCATATTCCCCTCAAGGACAAAGTTCCGGTGGCTAAATCGCCTTGCAGAAATGCTCATAGCAGTTTGGTTCCTCTTCACTGAACAGCAGCCTTTTGTCTTAACTGTTGTCTGTTTATTTTTGGGTTGGGGAGTAGGCTATAAGTTTTAAGAACTTCTCTTTTCCCAAGTCCTTTCCACATTCATAGCAAAAAGCTCTGGATTGCTGGCCTCTCTTAGCTTGGGAAAGAAAGTTCTATCTTTACGCCTCTATTTTGCACCTTGGGTTCCAGATCTGGGCCTCTGAGTTGCCCTTTCTAACCTCAGGCAATAGTCAATTCTGTGGTTCCCTGGGAAACCTTTTCCTAGGGCTTAGAGCTGAAGGGAGATTCTCAGGAAACAGGCCTGTCTCTTTGCTAGGGAGATAACCCTAAAACAAACATCCTGTCCTAACTCTAGAGACCATTGTGGGAAGATGCTGAGGCTGGCCTTGCTGGGCCTCTGAGGTGGAAGGAGCTGATGATATCCTGTGTAAGCTTCTGCCCAAACTTAGGCCCCTCACACTCTTGTCCTTCCGTCATCATCCGGTAAGAGAGGGAAGTTAGTTGGACTTTCTTGAGGAAGTAGCATTCATGCAGGCTAAACTGGGCCTTCCTGTTCCTTCTCCTCGATGGCTCTTCCTCCTTTTCCTTCCCCTGCTCCGAGTGGTCCATTTGTTGTGTGGGGGCTTTTAGGGGCCTTCCCGTCTTTTTTACTCTTGTTGTTGACATGGAGACTTGTGTTTGGCCAGGTCCATGAGTCAGAAAACCTCTCCTTACCTCCTGCACCCTCTGTCAAGCTGAGGCTCTGGGCCCAGCCTGCTGTCTTCTTTCAAGCCTGCCTGGAAAGGCCACAGGCTTGAGGAGGCCCAAACTACCTCCCCGCAAGAGACCCAGTATGCCAGCTGCTGCTGCCCGAATGGGAAACAAAAAAACAAAAGCACAAACCCCAGCCCCAAGAGAAGGACGTCATTTCAGTTTATATGAACCTGAAGCTAGAAAAGAGAGGCTCAGGTTAGGAGAGGGAGCCTGGATGTTCCCCCTGGGGTGGGCTTTGTTTAAATTTTAATATGCTCTTCCTTTTCTCCAAGCGCCAGCCACGCTCCCAGCTCCTTTGTCACTCTATCCCTGTTATCTTGCTGGTGGATGAGATCTCTTATCTACTCTGTCCTCCCTCTCTCCCCATCCCGAACCCACACTCTGCCCCTCCCCCACTTGTGACAGAGCATGATAGATCCCCTTCTGCAACCTTAGATTCAGATGGAACCTGCCAGCTAAGATTTTGGAGGAAATAGACTACTTTTAATGGTGTTGGACCCACCAAAGGTACAAGCACTAGGCCACTTGCGCATCCTAGGAGCGGCGTTCTGGACCGTCCTTAACACTGTGGGGAGCCATGGGTTAGTCTCTGCTGTGCCTGACTTGAGATGGAGTCAGTGTGATCTAACTTCTAACTTGGCATAGTTCTTTGTAGACTGAGACTCTGTTACATGGAAATACAGGCTTCCTTTACCTGGCCAGGTACTGACCTACAAGACCCTGTAGGCCTGGGCTGAGAGGGAAGGAGAGGACCCACAGCCATGTCACAGGACTCAGGGGCTGGATAAGTATGCTTCTCAGTCTTGCCTCATTATCCCCTAACCTCCCAAGCCTTAGTTTCACAAGCCTGTGTCCTGGGCACAGGCAGCTCTTTTTAGTGTTTATGCTCAATGCTGTCATTGTTCCTGTGGATCTCAGGGCTGTGAAGGCAGGAGTCTGCACTGCCCTGGTTCCTCTGTTCACTCTTAAAAACTTGCCTTTTCGGCCGGGCAGTGGCGGTGAGTTTAATCTCAGCACCTGGGGAGGCAGAGGCAGGTGGATTTCTGAGTTTGAGGCCAGCCTGGTCTACAGAGTGAGTTCCAGGACAGCCAAGGCTACAAAGAGAAACCCTGTCTCAAAACCAAAAAAAAACCCTTCCCTTTTCATCTCTATAATCAGCATTTTTTTTTAACCATGTACTTTCCATTGGTCCAACTCTGATACAAAGATGAATATCATGGTCTCTGTCCCTAATCCACAAGCAATGATGGGTGTTGTACTTACACACAAGAGCTTGTGAAATTGGCTGGGATTTTTGTTATTTTGTTTTATGTTGTGGCTTTTTGTTGTTGTTTTGTATTTTGTTTTTTGTTGAGACAGGATCTTGCAGTGTAGCACAGACTGCCTTTGGACTTGTGAGGTTCATCCTGTCTTAGCTTCCCAAATGCTGGAACTGCCGACTAGCGCTGTCACACCTGGCTTGGTTTTGAACCGCTAGAAGTAGAACCTGGGGCTACTTGCATTCTGGACATGTGCTTTACTGCTGAGCTCCGTCCCCGGTTCAGCGTTACTAGGGGTGGGGAGGGGCGGGGTCCTGGGTTGATGGGGATGATGTCTAACAGACAAAGGAAGCCTTGCAAAGCCAAACTCAGGACTCAAGAGGGAGGCTGTCGGTGGGAATGGGCGGGAGAGTCTGTGGGGAGGTGATGAAGAGACTGGTGAGGCAAGTTGAGAATTTGTAAAGCTCAGACATCTCCAAAGGCTTGTCATTCCCACCAGTGGGGCCGAGTGAAGAAACAGTAAGGTAGATCACTCCGGCATGACCAGCAACCTGCTCATATCTATGCATGGAAAGCCCCTTGGGAATGTTGGCCTGAGAGTTGAGGACCTCTCGTGGTAATACGTTACGTAGAGTGCTTTTACCTGAGTACTGTGTTGTCGTTTCTCCTAGAATTCTCTCCTGATGTTAACAGATAATTTACAAAAAGTACTTATTCTGTTCTTGGCTGAGCTTCTTTCTTCCTTTCTTTTTTTTTTTTTTTTTCTTTTCAAGACAGGGTTTCTCTGTGTAGTCCTGGCTGTCCTGGAACTCACTCTGTAGACCAGGCTGGCCTCGAACTCAGAAGTCCGCCTGCCTCTGCCTCCCAAGTGCTGGGATTAAAGGCGTGCGCCACCACTGCCCGGCTTTGGCTGAGTTTCTTAAAGCTCGTTGAGAAATTATCCCAACTAAAATTTTTCCACTGGGGCATGTTCTGCATACTGGAGTCTGTGTTTGAGAATGTAGCAAGAGCTTTTGAAATGTGGCCTGAGCCTGAGCTGGGCTTCCCCAGTGAGGGAGGAGGGAGGCTGGTTTGAGCACTAACTATATGCCCAATTCTGGGCTACACTTATTTACTGTGTGTGCGTGTGTATGCCTGTGGGGGAGTAGTGACCTGGAGGTCAGGAGACAATTTGCAGGAGCTTGTTTCTCCTTCTACCTGTGTCCTAACATCTTGCTGTATTTGGTTGGCCATCTTAATCTTAATCCATTTCCTACAGAAAAGGGCCAGGAGTCCACTTCCCTGATGTTCCTCCTGACTCCATGGGCCTAGACTGTCTACCACATTGGATGGGGTCTGACCACCACACTGAGGAGGCTGGCTTAGTGGTTGAGACAGCTGGTTCTTCTTGCTTCTATCTTCTTAGTAACACCTCCTGGCCTCCTCCTTACCTGCCTGCTGGGGCACAGAACTCTCCCCTCTTTCTGGTGGATGGTGATGGAGTTAGCATGGTGTTAGTGTTAGACCTCCCTAGGGTTTTGGGCACTCCCTTTCCAGAACTACTGACATTAGAAAGGGCAGCAGAAGCTAGTGGGCCAACCCACTAGATTGTTTCTCCTGTTTCCAGAACCAGAGTGATGGTGGGTCTGTCACCAGCCACTGTCCTCAGGTGTGTCCCAATCTAATTATTTTTGGTGGCTTAATTCTGACTGGTGTGTGTTTGTGTGTGTGGGTGTCCTGAAACCCTGTTTTATCAGCCATATCTGTTACCAAACCTTAGAAAAGAAAGACAATTGTATTAGTCAGCTTTACAGTTCTGTAGGGAATTTGATAAACATATAAAAATGTTAACATTAAAAATTGCCCATAATTTCCTAAACTAAAAATTATGAACACCAGGTGGTCCTGGGAGCCCTTCTGTGTTTTTATTACATACACTGCACCTGAACATGGCCACAGGCACGGCAGACTTCTGCCTCCTTCTCTTTTACTTTTGATATAACATGGCAAAGCAAAAAGTTTCCAAGCACTTGGGCTTTGCGAGCGAGCATATGCTCTCCAGACACGCTGTCAGCTCCCTTAACCAACTGCAAGAACGCACGTCCTACCCAAAACAGAAACCGTGCCAGTCCAGGGGGCCTTTGATCACCATACAGTAAACCCAGCCAAAACACGGCAAATTCAAACACACTACAGCCCAAACCCAGCCACTCAACAAAACTAACGCCTGCTCCTCAAGTGTTATTGGATCAAGATAAAAAATAAAGCAGTGTAGTGATGAATATTTAGAAAAGCATCAAGAACCAAAATACTACGGAAACAAACCTATGGGAGACAGCTGGTTCTATTCTCATACCATCAAATGCCTTTATTATGAAAAAGAAAATGGAGAAAAAAGAGTAATTGAAGCATTCAGCGTGCGATCTTGGAGGGATGGGTGTATCAAAACGGCCCCCAAGGAAGGTGAGGGGAGAAACCAGTAAAGATAAAATAAAGGCAGAAATAAGTGAATTACAAAACCGAAACACTGACATTAACGAACACGTCCAAGAGCCAATTCCGTTCTTAAACAAAGTAGACTAACCTGGCGTGTTTATTTGAGAATGGAAGGAATAAAGAAAACCATCATAGGAACAGGAATGGGTGGAGGCACGTTTCAATAGACCTAGAGATATTTAAATGGGAAATTTATGCACAGCAATAGGCTTAAATTTGAAAATCTCAGTTAAATGCTTGCTCCTCTGAAAATGTATATGTTGCTAATGGAGGGGGAAAAAAAATCATGATCCTTATCAGAGCAGTGCCTCCTCTACCCAAAGACAGCAGTCCCAGGCACTTTTGCTGGTTAATTTCAAATGTGATGGTGTTGATAGCATTAGGCTATTCTGTGGCTTAGCAAAAGATACAGAAGTCTCTAGTTCAGTCTACAGAGCAAAAATAAGACTGATATTAAACATGGCAAGGAGACCAGATTGAAGAATGAAAATGCTAGGTAGGAGATAGAATTCAGTAACATATTAAGCAAGCCATCCACCACAACCCAGTGGGGCAAGAAGGAAGAATAGTCAGTATTAAGAAAGCTTACTATAGTAACTCTGGTATGCTAGTGAGTTAGAGCAACAAGACCGGATTAACTCCATACATGCAGGGGGAGAATTGATTACATTTCTACCTAAACAGTATGCCAAAAGAGCAACAAACTGCTGTGTGGGTGCCTTCTTAGCGGGATTCAAAGTACCTATTAAAGCTACTATCCTAGCTCTTGTTACAAGTGACTAGCAACACTCAGACATCGGTGCTGAAATCAGCCAAGGAAAACCGTGTCTCCATTACTGTCTACCATTGTTCTCGAATCCAGTAAAAACCACCTTAATTGACATCACAGCTCAGGCTTGGGTTGATTTCTAAAGTTCAGAACCAATAAAAAGTCATCAGAAAAGTCAAGAGCCTGAGCGTGTTGCTTGGTGGTAGAGCTCCTGCCAAGGATGGGGAGCAGGAGCAAATTTGATTCTGAAAAAACAATTGCAACGTCTGTATTCAGATTGTAAAAGAATGAGAGGTGGTGGTAGGAGATGGAGAAAAGATTTTGATCATAAATACATGAGTAGGTTGATGTTTTACTTCTATCAAAGAGCCCATGCAGATTCGCTTTTTTGTTGCCCGTGATGTTTTTTGGTTTGGTTGCTGGTGTGTTGTTTTGTGTTTTGAGACAGGGGTAGCCTGGCCAGTCTGAGATCCTTCTGTTTCAGTGTCTACATTGTTGCCACTACTGAGTGTCGTTCGCCCCCCCCCCCCCCAGCAGCTTACATTTGTCTTGCGTTTTAAATCAAGATTAGTTAGACTTGGTGGTCCAAGCCCCCTCAGCAACTCCGGAAGTTGAAGCAGAGGGATAGCCATAAGCCTTCTTGGGCTACAAAGTAAAATTTTGAATGAATAAGTAAACAGCCAGAACAAAAGTTTTAATAAAATGAAGACAAACTTGAAAAGAATATCAATATATCCCATGATTAGCAAGTAAATACCTGGTACAAAGAAATTGCTGCCACTTGGCAATCTTGATGAACACATGGACCAAGTCAGTTCAGCCTGTGGCAGACTCTACATTGAGTTAATATTTGTTGACTAAGTTAACGAATACAGTGCACTTGATTTATCTGGTGTGTGTGTGTGTGTGTGCGTGTGCGTGTGTGTGTGTATGTGTATTGATTGGTCTTTGCTTCCGACCTTGTTTGAGACAGTCTCTTACTCTCTGGTACCCCATGCCAGGGACGCTGTTTCCTCGTCCCATCTCATGACACAGCCACTGGCAGTTACAGATGTAAACTTGGGTCCTCATGTCCTTGTGGCAAGCTTTTACCCACAAGCCATGTCCCTAGCTTTATGATGCACATTTTTAATTAAAATATCATGCTATTTTTATTTCTTAAGTTAGAAAGAGTGTGAGGTTGTTTTTTTTTTTTAATTTTGTATTTTTTGTGGAGGGTTGAGCTTGTTTAGTTGTTTTATAGTGCTTGGGATCAAACCCATGGCTTCCTTCGTGCTAGGCAAGCAGCTATACCACTAAGCTGTATTCTCAGCCGAAGGAAGACTTGCTCCCACCAAGGTTTTATTATGAAAAAATTTCAAATGTTTTGAGAAGTTGAAATACTTTTACTGTAAACCCCATAGGACAGATGCTAGTGTGTTTCACGATAATTCCATCTGTGCCCATTCGAGTTCTGAAGCTCGCTGCACTCTCTCTTGAGGACTTCACTGAACACTGAGACATCCCAGATCTGGTCCTGGTATGCAAAGCTGTTGCTCTGGCTGGAGGGCAGCCCCACACACCTTTCTAGTACTTGAGGAGGTATGTGGGGGTCAGCTTGTGTGGGGACTCATCTTCAATCCCTAGTGCCACATGTAAGAACAAAAAAGTGTATGCTATCCTAAGTCAGGCCCTGAGCTCAGAAGGCTACAGCTTTAATCTACGGATCTTAGTTTTCTTTCTTGTCACTGTGATAAAATACTTTGACAAAAGCGATGTAAGGGAGAAAGAGTGTTGTTCATAATTATAATTTATAGTCCATGTTGGGGGTGGGAGTAGGTGGGTCAAGGTGGCAGGAACTTTGGGTTTTTTTTGAGACTAGGTGTCACTGTGTAGCTTTGGCTAGCCTGGAACTCACTATGTGGATCAGGCTGGCCTCAAACTAAGAGATCTGCCTGCCCCTACCTTTGGAGGACTGGGAGATTAAAGACAAGCAATACCACGAGGGGCTGGTGGCAAGAACTTCAAACACCTAGTCATTACATGTACAGTCCAAAGCATGTGTGCTCAGCTTGCTATCCCCCTCCCGTTAGATCTGGGCTCAGCCCATGAAATAGTGTCATCCATATTCAGGGTGGTCTTCCCACCTCAATTCACCCAATAGGCCAACGTTATTTAGGCAACCCCTCATCGAGACATCCTTCCCGGGTGGCACTCCATTGTATCAATTTGCCGATTAAAACCACCCATCACCAAGACATTATGCCCATTTCACGGAACTCAGATTCAGAGAGGGTAAGTACCTTGCTTAAGTTCACACAGTGTGGTTTTTCAACCTGGGCCCATCTGACCCCATCAAATTATGTAACGTTCCCCTTTTCCTCTCCATCTCTCCCCACTGGATCCATGAAAGTGGTCCCTTGGGCAGTTGGACAAGTTGGAAGCAGTCTGAATGAGGCGGGCCGACACTTGGTAAGCAGCAGTCCATAGCTGTGGCTGATTATGAACATTAATGGAGGCTCCTGCTGATGGGAAATTAATCAGGGTAGTAGATTGTACAAACCTCTCGATCAGAGTCGTGGAAAAACACATTCAGGAAGAGAACCCAGGGAGAAAGAACTCCCTGGTTAGGCAGGTTAGGGTGAGAAGGAATAGTGGTTGTTTTTCTTCCCAAACTCGTTGTCCTTGGTAGTTTCATTGGGTCTTACAGGAAAAGCTTCTCATGCCCACTTTACAGTTCTGCAAAGTCATGGTGGGGAGGCTCTGCTCTGTTTGTTGCTGTTGCTTTATCTTCCTGTGTCCAGCCGCATGCGCCTGGCTTATTGTGGCTGTCATTAATGTGAGTGTTGGATGGGTGCCCACTGGGAAACTTCTCAGAAGGGTTTGGCCCAGGAACATGTTTGCAGAGAGCTCGCTCAGCCCAGCTCTCAGGGAGCAAGCGCACGCCTGGAGTGTGTTGCAGGGTCAGCTCTCCTGGCCAGACCAGAAAGGTCTAGCAAGGTGTGCACTGCATTGTGGTTATTTGGTATGATGCAGAGGTGTGGCTCAGGAGATCCTGGGGACCCAGTCCTGGAAGGGTGGCAGGGAGGGAGGAAGGAAGCACAGATAAGGAAGGCTGACCTGGCATCACCGTGTTAGTACACAGGAGCTCAGACTCCCGCTCAGGTGGGACTAGAGTCTACTCTTCTTGGACTTTGAAACTTGAGGCCTGGGCATATAGCAGGTCTTGCCTTTAATTCTCAGCTCTCAGGAGGCAGAAACAGGAAGATTAGGAGTTCAAGACCAGCTTCAGTTAGTTACCTGAGACCCTGCCTCAAAGGGGGGAAAAAAAAAAGCCAAACAAAAACAAGAAAAAAAAAATCGCCGGGCGGTGGTGGCGCACGCCTTTAATCCCAGCACTTGGGAGGCAGAGGCAGGCGGATTTCTGAGTTCGAGGCCAGCCTGGTCTACAGAGTGAGTTCCAGGACAGCCAGGGCTACACCACAGAGAAACCCTGTCTCGAAAAACCAAAAAAAAAAAAAAAAAAATCCCTTGATAATAGTGATTCCACAAAGTGATTATATAGCGGCCAGGCTATACCTTTATAGCCATTCTCTTAATCTTCATAGCTGTAAGGATTAGCAGCTGTTACCGTTTCCATTTTGATAATGAAGGAAGAGGTTTTTGGCTTAAGTCTTGGTTTTCCTAGGAAAGTTGCACAGATCACAGGCCTTCTACACCAGAGCTTTCTTGTCTGCACAGCAGCCAGCCTGAGCAGAGTGCTTCATAGTGCTGGGCTGCGCACCACACATGGCCTAGTGTGCTAGTGAAGCCCAGGGGAGCAAGACACAGAGCAGGGCCAGCAGTGGGGAATGTAAGGTCCACTTTCCAACAGGAAGGAAGGCCACACCACCCACAGGACAGGAGTGCATTTCTCTAAGTGCAAAGAGCATTCTTTGAGGTTTGTAAACATTGCTGAGTCAGAGCTGAAGAGATGACTCAGCAGTTAGCACTGCTTGCTCTTCCAGAGAATTCAGTCAGGTCCAGCTCCCAGCACCCACAAGGTGCTTCTCAATTATCTCTCTGTAACCGCAGTTCCAGCAGATCCAGTGCCCTCTTCTGGCTTCTGCAATGTTAGACAAATGTGCAGGCAAAGCACTCATACACATAAAAATGTTTTTAAAATGCAGAGTTTTAAAATGTTTTAAAATGCACCGAGCACCTGTCACTCCAGCACTCAGGAGGCAAGTGGATTTCTGTGAGTTCTCAGAGAACCCCGGTTACATAGTGAGTTTCTGTCTCCAGTAAATTAATTAATTAATTAATTAATTAATTAATTAAAATTGCTGTATGGGCTGTTTTGTGACAAACAGATACCAAGAAAAGTTACCATCATTAAAACTGATGGCTTGCTTGTCTCTCATGAGCTGTGTGCCTGACAGCAGTCCACAGGTAGTAGTGATGGCTTCATTCATAGTTAGAATGTTGGTTATGAGTTTAGCACCACACACGGATTGGACTGAATTATGAAGAACAGAGATGTCACAAGAGCATAGCACCCAATCGTGGGCCCTATGGGGGCTGAGGGTATAGCATTGCTTGGGAACCAACCCCCCTCCACCTAGCTAATCCAGAACCTACATTTAAATAGTCCCCGAGTGACTCCTTCAATATCTGAGAAGCAGTGTTTCTATCCATCCATCTGATCTCTGCGGAGATGAGAAAACCAGGTAGTTTAAGTGACTCGTACCTGAGGACGCCCAGAAAGCTTTAAAAAACAGAGAGCTCTGTTCCTTCAACACCAGGGCTTATTAGCACTTGGCCCAGTGTAGTAAGCCCACTTAGTTTCTTTGAGTTTATTTTGCTCTGGGTTCAAAACACTACCAGCCGTCCTGTTTGTTACCCTTGGTTCTTGGGTAGTGGTACCTCTCCAGAGGCCACAGCATTTATTATACCTGGTGGGGGGTGGGAGGGGCTATGAAATTACCATTGTCTAGACCCAGCCCCAGGTATACTGGATCCAAGTGGGACCAAGTCTCCGTCTTAAAACGCTCCTGTGAGTCTTGAGTGCTGCAGTTGCTATGACCACCCGTAAGCCGTTAGGGCTGCCCAGGTGGGACCTGCAGTTGCCTGGTTATCATCTGGAAAAGGCCTAGTGGTTAAAGATTACGTGCTTTAACTGTGGAGCCCAGGTGAACTCATTCTCTTCAAACCTGTGCTCCATGGAGCTTAGCAGGCCACTTATAGTTAAATAAATTCCAAGAATATTTAAGAAAAGTAAATATTTTTTTTCCTTTCTCTCTTTCTTTGCTGACCTGGGAATTTGATATGTAGACCAGGCTGGCCTCGAACTCAGAGATCTGCCTACTTACTTATGGCTGTTTGCCTCCCACAAGTGCTGTGATTGAGATTAAAGGCACGTGCCATCACACCTGGCTGTTACTTTCTGTTTTTAAGAGAAAGAGACAAAAAGATGACTTGAAAATTTAATAGTATCCAAGACTGATAAAAAAAAAATGTGTGTTTGAAATATTACGAAATGAAACTGGAGCCATGGCTCAGTGGCTGAGAACACTTGATACTTTTCCAGAGGTTCTGGAAGATTCCTGGCACCCATATGGCAGCTCAGAACAGTAACTCCAGTTCCAAGGGGTCTGATGCCTACTTCTGACCTCAGCAGGTACCAGGCACACACATGGTGCGTGCAGTCATGCATACAGGCAAAATGTTCATACACTTATAAAACAAGAAATGTTAAGAAAAGAAAATATCAGTCAGGTAGTGCTGGCACACACCTTTAATCCCAGCTCTCAGGAGGCAGAGATGGGGGAAATCTTTGAGTTTGAGGCCAACCTGGTCTACAGAGCGAGTTCCAGGTCAGCCAGGGCTACACAGAGAAACCCTATCAAAGGAAGAGGAGGAGAAGGAAGAAAAAAACCGAGAAAGAAAGGAAGGAAAAGGAGACTATCTGGTCTCAGTTGGTAGATTGCTTGTCTAGCATAGAAGTCGTGGACTCCATTCTTAGTACTGTTTAAATTGGACATGACTCCTGTAATCCTACCAGAGGAGATGGGGGGAGTGGAGGTAGGAGGAACTCAAGGCTGTATGAGACCCTGTCTGAAAAAAAAGAAAGAAAGGAAGGGAAGGAAGGAGTGGGAGGACATTTGAAGTCCTTGTGTCTGAGACTAGAGGAACTGGAATGAAGTTGAGTCTGCATTTTATCTTAATTTTTTTGAGATGAGCCCTTGCCATGTTCCCTAAGCTGCCCTGGGACTCTTGTGCCCAAGAGGAGTAGCTGAGACAGCAGATTATGTCGCGTCTCCAGACAAGTCTGCATTTTAGTTTTTTTAATTTGTAAACTTCCCTTCTTCATTCTTAGCCAGTGTACACAGAAGTACATACATACAGGTCAAGGACCAGACGCTAAGTACAACTACCGGAGTGTTGTTCAGGAGGATGGGGTTCTGCAGGAGAGCGGTTGCCTCACCCACTGCAGTCCCTAAGTTCAGCTCCCAGCTTGGGATGGAGAATGAGAATGGATACAAATATAATATTAAAAAACTTACAGGGCTGGAGAGATGGCTCAGCGGTTAAGAGCACTGACTTGTCTTCCAGAGGTCCCTAAGTTCAATTCCCAGCAACCACATGGTGGCTCACAACCATCTGTAATGGGATCCAATGCCCTCTTCTAGCGTGTCTGAAGAAAGCTACAGTGTTCTCATATAAATAAAAATAAATAATTCTTTTAAAAAAAGGAACTTACATAGTTGGTCATGGTAATCAATGATCAATAGCCCAGTGTAGACACCACTGACTTCATGTGACAGGCCTCAGGACTGAAAACTGCCCATCTGTTAGGTCGGCCAAGAAACACAACTGACTCTGTTTCAGAGAGCCTGAGAAGCTGTGGCGGGTGGGTGTGCGGACAGGGGAAAAGTGGAAAGGGACAGAGGCAGAAGTATCAGCCTCGTCTTCTGCCATCTGCAGTCCCACTCCCAGCAACAGAGGGACTGGCTCTCGGGCCACTCTGAGCTCTTCCGCCTTGTTCCATTGAGATGGGCTTTGAACGCTGAGGTCAGCTGTGGGTGGGGCAAAAAAGCCTGAGGTGGCCTTTAGACTCCTGCTGTGTGACCTTGGGTCTGTCCACCTGCCTGAGTTTAGAATGAAAATGACTACATTCACAGAGGGGTTCTTGTGTGAAATATTAATGCTATTGCATTAAGTACATGAACTAGGTTTGGGGTTCCACAGGAGGAGAAATCCTTGTGTTTATATGTTATCTGAAAACTGTGGCTTGTGGGAAGTTGCCAGCACCCTCCCGCTTCCAAGTTCTTGTGTGTGTTCCCAGGCCGTGGCTGTGGTGTTGGTGGCGGCCGGGACTGTAAGGAAGCAGCTGTTGATTAACTCAGTTCCTGGAGGGCCTCCCTGGCAGCGAGGGGAGCCTGGTCACTAGGCCCGCTTCCTCTGTAGACTCTGCCTCATCAGATTTGGAGCTTATTCTCCTCACCACTTCCTAAGAGTCCTGAGTAGGCTCTGTCACCTTGGGCCAGTGACACGCTGGCAGGCCTACTGAACCTGGCTTTGTTCTGCTCATCTGGGATCCAGCTGCTCCAGGTTTTGCCTGCAGGTGTTTCCTTTGCACACCTGCCAGAGACTTGTTCTGCCAAATCATCCCCTGGCTGGGGCCGTTTGAGTAGCCTTGCTGTCGGCTGCTTTCTCAGAGGGACTAATGGTAGAGGCCCCAGGGCTCTCTGTTGTCCAAGGGGGAAATGGGTGTGGAGGGCTTCTGCCTTTGGTTTTGGGGGTTGGGGTGGGATTGGCCTGTACATTGGAGAACCAGACAGAGATGGGGTACCCTGGGGTAGTGCCATGGCCCCCACTCTCAAAGGTGAGGGAACTAGCAGGTGAAGCTGTGGCCTTAGCCCTCAACAGTGATGGCGCTGTGGCTTCCTCTTGCATCTCCACTCGGATCAGAGGACATGCTTGCCCAGTTGCTCCCACTGACTGTAGTGAGCTCACTGTTTGAGGCAGGTCTCCCCAGACAGCATGGTGTTCCCCACATGCTTAGTGTAATGTGTGCTTCCTGTGCGCAGGGACAGGTCAGGCCCATTCTGTGTGAATTTCCCAGCCAGTCTAGCTAGCACCCACAGCTGAATCAGGCCCGGATCCTCAGCTTGGTGAGTGCAGCCCTGCGTTTCCTAATACCTGGTGGCTGAGTCAACAGCACAGAGACTAGTGTTTGGAAAGCAAACATCTAGTAGCAGCCGGGGCCGCCCACAGCCACCCTCCTGCCCTGCTTGCAGAAGTGTCCTCTGGAAAGGTCAGCCAGGAGCGGCTACATAATTTTCAGGGCCAGGTGACAAATAGAAACATGGGCCCTATGTTTGAAAATGAGTAAGAATTTCAGGACAGTCATGCAGAACCTGAGACCAAGAGCAGGCCTTCTGAGTGGGGGGCCCTAGGTGGTGGTACCAGCAGCCCACCCAGAGGGACAGCAGGCCCAGTGGAGCCTGTCTATGGTAGAAGAGGAGTTTGACCTCCCCACCCTGGGCCCACCCAAAGCTGGGCCATCAGCTTTGTTCTAGTGACTTTTATTTCTAAGGGGAAAGAACTTCAGCTTCTTCCTGTTCTCTCCTTGTCTCCTCCCCCCCCCCTTTCTCTGTAAACTCAAAAGTTTGAGACTCCTCCCTCCTCTCCCAGCTTCCTCCCCTGGCCTTTGCTTCTCTTCCTCCCCTTCCCCTGCCCCTCCCCCTCCCTCCTCCTCCATTTCACTCTTCTCTTTCCTTTGCTTTATCTAAGGGGGGGAAAACCCTTGACCGGATTGATGTGTAACATTTCCCAGCCATTCATCTGGCACCATTCGATTTTAATGTTCTTTTTTAGTGACACCAGGCTCCTTGGGTTTCTCTGAAGTGGCTGGAGTGAATGTCTTCCTCACCAAGGGGCGTCCCTTCGGTGGCCTCTGGGTCTGTCCAGATGGTCTCTGCCCATTGGGAGCCTGGAATGAATTCTCATTGTTAGCGCTTGCTCACCACCTCCTCCCCGCATTCAGCTGTCAACCCTACTGGCCACAGTGGAAAGAAAGCCTGTCCCGTTCCCTGGTGACAGAACAGACCTGGCCATCATTCTCAGGAGCGGCAGCTTCCATGCAGGCCGCGCAGCTGGGGCTGCAGCAGGGCATGTGAAAGGTCAAGAAGCCGGGACACTGCCCTGTTCCCCAAAATCTTCAGAACGTGCATGGCATCCGGCATGGTGGTGCAGACCTATAATACCAGCACTTGGGAGGTGGACACAGGAGGATTGCCACCAGTTGGAAGTGATCCAGGGCTTATGTGAGGCTCTCTGAAAAACAAAACTCACAAAACCAACAAACATTCGTGGCAAGGCTGTGGATGTTGCTCAGTGATAGGACATTTACCTAGCATACAAGGCTCCGGGTTTCATACTTTGTACTTCAGGATTGTTTAAGTGTGTGTGTGTGTGTGTGTGTGTGTGTGTGTGTGTGTGTGTGTGTG
>NW_021620849.1:2394573-2415397 GCF_004785775.1 Grammomys surdaster
GTGTGTGTGTGTGTGTGTGTGTGTGTGTGTGTGTGTGTGTGTGTGTGTGTCTGTCTGTCTGTCTGTCACAATGTTATGTGACTTTCTTGCCTAGAACTCTCCTGAGGATAATATCCAGGCTCTTAGCAAGAGCAAGATGCTGGGTTCTTAATGACCCTTTCTCCAGCTCTTTTGCCCAGTTCCACACAACAGGAAACTACTCTGTCTTCCCTCTTGGAGAAATGACTTGTGTTCCTGAAAAGACACTTGAATCTTTGAAGAATGCTGGTGTCTGGGGAGGTGGCGACTGGGAGGCCACAGCACAATAATGTGAGGGTGCAGGGCAGGCTGAAGAGATGGGGGGCTCTTGAGTGGCAGGAAAGGGCACTGGGTGGTGGGACCTCTAGAGGGCAGGGCTCTCAAGTTTACTTTCAGTTATTCGAAGGGCATTTCAAACTTACTGGGGTCTGGGGTAGGCCCAATCTAGGTGGCTGCACTCACTGGAAATCCCCCACTGAGGCTTTGGGAAGGTGGCCCAGCTGCCTCAGGACTTACCCATGGCTGCGGTGCACTGGGACGATGCCGATGGGAAGACTGCTTTGCCTCATAGCACTGGGAGAGCTCTGAACTGAGTAGGGTTCCCTAGAGAATCAGCTGAAAGAACCCTTGTTCTGAAGGGAAAGGGTGAGACCCGATTACCAGCAGGTACCACCTCTGGGGAAAGCTTGCTTTTTCAAACTCGCCACCATCTAGCTGCACTGGTAAGGTGGGGATAAACTGACCTGACAGTTGTGATTCCTGGCCTTAAAGTGCCAAGGACCCCACAGAACAGTGGGTCCAAAATAGAGTACAAGATTAGGAACAGGCTGTCCACACTAGGAGAGATGGGGCGTGGAGACAAGGTGCTGCCCCCCAGAGAGGAGGCAGCTAAGGGCTTGGGGTCACCCCAGCAAGCCTAGGTGGCTAGTCTACATCTGAGTTGGGCACCAGAGCTACCAAGCCATGCCCACTTTGTGACTTCCTCTGTGCCTGCAGCAGCTGGTCTGGCCAGGCCCTGGACGGCTGCTGCCCTGGCAGGTCTGAGCACTCTTGCCTAGTCACCCCACTGTGTGGTCCATGTAGCATTTCTGATATTTTTGCCGTGCAAACTGGGAACACTGCGGTCTGCTTACCACACCATTGCTCTCCACAGTGGGCAGACTAGAGAAGAAACTAAAGCCAGGCCCTGCGGACCCAATGAACAAGTCACAACCTGCCCACAAGTCCTGGTTACTCATAAGGTTTTATTGTAAAACTGCCGAACTTGACTGACGGGTGAAGCTCTGTCAGGGAGGTCCACCTGATGTATTCGCTGTTCCTCGGAGCCAGGGTTTCCCACCTGGAATCTTGATCACACCTACAAATCATGGTTACTCAGGGATACCGTCCATTACGTCATCCTGTGTGAATTTTCCCCTGTTCTCTGAAAATGTCTCTTGTGCCTCTTTACTATCCGTGCTGTACATTTGTTTCTTTAGTTTTTGACTCGGACCAGTCCCCCTGTTCTGTGGTGTGTGTGTGTGTGTGTGTGTGTGTGTGTGTGTGTGTGTGTGTGTATGACATTGAAGAGTCTGTGTTGTGTTGTAGAACCGTGTTGTAGAGCACTCTGGATTTGTCAGGTTGAATACCTTCAAGTTGTTTACCAGTTCACAGCTCAGCTGAACGCCATTTCGTTGTATCCAGGAAAATCTAAGGGGAAAGGGACCTGCAGTTGGAGGCATGGCCTTTGTTCTTACCGCCTGTGAGTCATGGAATGCTCTCTCCTGCTTCAGTTAACTTATTTATAGCTGGACCTAGCTGACCGGAAAGGTTATCTTACTGGGGCCATAGCCAACCTGGATGGCTGGGCGTGTGCTATCTTCATTTCATGGATAGGGTTTTAAGAGGTTGAAGCCCAGCCTACATCCAGGCTATGAGACAGAAGTGGAGAGGGCCCAGCCATGTGACATAAGGTAGGACTCCCAGCAGGGGCAGCTGGGGGCGGGGAAGAGTCACCCCAGCACAGCCCCAAGCCTGAGAATATTGGATGTAATCTAATGCAGTCTAGCTGTAATTTTGAGCTTCAGTGACTGAAACCAGGTACTTCGGGGTACCTACCCTGTATGCCTCCTTAGGTGACTTTGCATCTTTAACCCTGCCCTTGCCATGGCCATCAGCTGCCACACCCCTTCCGTGCCCTACTCTTCCTTCTGACCTGCACCTTGCACAAGCTGAGATCCATAGTCACACCTGTTAGAGCAGTCTCCAAAGGCTCCTTGGTCAGGGCTGTGTCCCATGAAGGACACAGAGGTGCTGCCACATCTCTACACTTGCCGAGATTTTTCGTGCACTCTGCATTTCTCTACTCCTTTGGTGGGAAGGAGACATTATTCAAGTGGAAAAGCCACTAAGTATGCATCAGACTTAAAAGATGGGACTATTACAGCCCCAGCTGACTTGCTGGCAAGGGAGGAGGTACAGCTGTGAGTGTGAGGCCCAGAGAACCAGAGCCTCTTTGGCACAGTGGCCATGATGCCAAGTGAACAAGCAAGCTCTGCTGGGCTTGTGAGGAAACCCAGACCTCAGGCATACATGTGTGACAACAGACCTTCTGCACTTGCCATTGGACGCCACGGTGTCGCTAGTCCTCCTTCCAGCAATCCTGAGAATCTTGTCCCAGTGTGGTCTCTGGTCATGCATCCTTCCAGGGATGGCAAGCAGTAGGCCCCAGGGATCCTCTTGTCTCTGTCCTCTCACCCCAGCGTGGGCTTCCAGGTCCAGGTGACATGCCCAGCTCCTAGGATTTTTAATTCAGGTCCTGATGATTACACAGCAGACACTCTCTCCCTCTGAGCCATCTCCCAGCCCTGTTTTTGGTTTGTTTTCGAGATAGGGCCTCACTTGTTGCCTAGGCTAGGCTGAACTCACTGTGTAGCCAAGGATGATCTTGATACCCCCATCTTCCTGTCTCTACCCGCCCACATGCTGGGATCACAGTCGTCCTACACATAAAAAAATTGACCTTACTTTACTGTTTAACATACGACTTAGAATGATTCCGTGCAGCCCCACTGCACATCCTCCTGATGCCAGGCCCGCTGTCCTGTCCGCTGCTCTCCTTCCCAGACAGGCTCACCCTAGTATGACTGGCAGTTTTCTCGCCGTTGCTTCCACTGTGGCATGAGGATCTTGCTCACTACCACCCTAGGAGTGCATGGGAGCTAGGCAGCACTCAGAGGTGGTCATCAAATATATGCCAGCATTTGCATGTCACAGAGAAGTCCAAGAGTTAGGTGCAGTCTGTGGTTCCATCAAGTTTCTACCCTGTGAGCTTGGATCTGCCTCATGTCCTTTCGTGTTGGGTTTGAGGTTCAGAGCCCTTCTGGGCCTGTTCCAGCTAAATCTTTCCTGGTGGCCACAGTAAGGAAAGGGTTTCTTTCCCGGCCTGTTTCCATCCCTCCCCCACCCTGACTGGCCTCCACCATCGACAGGTCCCATTGGTCCTCCTCATTTTCTAATCCCAGCCCACAGTGCTGAGCTCTGCGCAGACCACACGTCCAATAAAGAGGAGGGCAGAGGCTTGTTCAGTCAGTCAATCAGTCAATCAATCAATAATAAGCCAGTCAGTCTTTTCCTGAAGCCTCTCCACTCCCAGCGCTTCTCAGTACCCAGCATTAGGATGATCGGAAGCCATTGTGGAAAGGTGACCCGTTCCAGGTTTTATGGCTCACTGGGTCCTGGAAGCTAGGAAGAGGGAGCGAAGACAGGACAAAGAAGGGAGGAGGCAGGACATTCACCTGCCATCTCTGAGGACAGGTGGAGAGCCATTTGGTTACCAGTGTGTGAGCATTGTCTCACCCTGGAGCTGGACAGTGCCCAGTGCATAACAGCGTCCTGCTGCAGGGAAGAGGGAAGTTCCTACCCAAGCCCAGGCCAGCCATGCCTCCTTCTCCCTGCCCCCCTCCCTTTTACCAAGAGTAGGTTGTGGCTGGCTGTGTTGCTTAGACTGACCTGTGCGAAACTGGAATTTCTGCCTCTGCCTCTCAAGTTGCTGGGCTTGTACACCCTACTCCCACCGTGGCAACTCCTACTCTCTCTGCCTTTCGGTCTTGGGCAACTCAGGAACGTACAGCTCTCTGGTGCATGAAGAGCAAACCTCTGCCCACAGGGCCTTCCCATCCTAAGAGACACCGACTCAACAGTTGGCGTCCAGTGTAAAGAACCAGACCACCTTCTTAGCCGTCTGGCTGTTTCTGTCATTCTGCACAGTGACCCTAGACAGAGCACCATCGCTCTGTGTGATGCTTTGTATCTGCAGTAGGTAGACAGAGCTCAGGGAAGCAGCTACTCTTCAGGCCCTCTCCTGTGTGCTCCTGCATCCTGGGACAGTGGACAGTGCTCACAGGTTCCCAGCCACTCACTGGCAAGGACCGCCCAAGAGGCACATCTCATCATGGGCTCCAACTCAGCTTGGACCCCATAAGGGGTGACCACAGCGAGGTCCCAGGCTGAGGGCAGGGCCAGGCAACCCTGTACTAGAACATATGGCTTCTGGGCCATCATGAGGGAACACTTAAGGGTTTCTGCAAGTTCAGGGAAAAGACAGTGTGTTCTCCCAGCCTCTCCGCCCCCAGGAAGGAGAGAAGGAGAAAAGACGGAAAGCGTTCACATTGTCCCTGTGATTGGCACCATGTGTGAATGAGGGGTCACCGCTTCGGGCTGCTCTTTTTCAAGGCTCCTGTCTCCCCTGCACGCTGCATTCATGCCGGAACATTTTCTCTTTCAAGCTCTGTCTTTCTCTCCCCCACGCTTTGTCTCTGCTCTCCTTCCCTTCGCTCCTGCCTTTCATTCTGGGCACTCCCCACCTCCCCGGGGACCTCTCTCTCTTCTCCTTTTGCTTTTTTTCCTCCCTTTTCTTCTATTCAGTTCCTCATTTCTTTTCTTTTGCCTTTTTTTTAAATTCTTCTTTTTCCTTTTGAATAGTGCCTCTGTTTTCAAGGGGTGGGAGAGGTAAGAGAAGTAGGTTTGTGAGGCTTCCCCCCTCTGCTGCTCTGCATGCACAGACCTCCTTCTGCAGACACTGCTGTGTGCTAGCCCACTTCAGAGAGGGCAGGAAGTTTGGAAAGGTCCCCATTGGACAAGACATATCTGTTGTCACAGATAAGGAACCCCAAATCCTCCAGCTGGGGGAAGTCCAACAAGGCCCCGAGACAGTTCCTTTTCTGCCTTGCCTGAGTTCGGGCTGGTACCGACAGAGTTCAGAGGTGAGTGCAGATTCCCAAACTTCTCTCCTCTGTGGGAGCCTACTGTCAGTCCTCCTGGCTCAGAGGGGCCTTGGTGAAGCCATGAGACCCTCACTTGGACTGAAGTCAAGCAAGAAGGCCAAGGCACGTTTTACACGACAACTGTCTAGCCGTGACACACTGGCATCCTCTACCACACTGCAGAAGCAGTTGTCCCCATATCGGCTGGACCTGGAATGGTGGCTAAGTGGCTCCGCTAGATGGCCCTCCCCACCTGGGAGCTAGGGAGCAATCCATTGTTTGGGTTCCCACTGGGTTCTCTCTATGCAGGCCTGTTTCCCTAAGATGAAGGTGGGCCCTCCTGACAGATGCTTGGTTAGCATCTCCTGAGTACTGACTCCATTCTTGTGTGGTCCAGATAGGGCCAGATGCAGGGCCACCCTCACTATGGCCTGAGCAGCCCTGACTCCAGGCGCATTCAGGAGTGTGCCCTGTCTTCAGATTATTACAAATCCAGGTCCCCTCCTTATCAAGTAAGTATTCTTGTTAAGCCTGCTGGACTCCTATACAACTTACAAAACCCTACTTAGCCACTCGCTCCCTCTTTGATCCCTCAGGTAGTGTTAACCACATCTTAACCGTCGAGCTGTGGTAGTTACCCTTCTACTGCTGCTCCTTGAGGGACAGCTGCCATCTTTGTTTTTCCGAATTCAAAAGAAAAGAGTGTGGTGCCATCCATGTTCCCCTCAAAAAAGTTTTAAATCCACAAAGGTGAAAATGGAGCATGGCTTCAGGAATGGGGCCATGGAGTTTAGACAGGGGTCATGGTTGACGGACACACCTAAAGCAGTAGTGGGCCTGGGGTGAGGGAGCTCTGCGACCTCTGCAGAGGTGAGCAAGGAGGCTGCAGAGATGGCTTCCCTGAAGGAACCCAGCAGGACAGCAGCAAGGCCTGATTGGAGATGCCAGAGGCAAAGGGCCAGCAAAGTCTGCTTGGCAAAGAATAGTGACCTTCCAGAAGGAGGGCAGAGGTCACAGAGCCCAGTGCAGGAGGCAGTGGATGGCCCCTGATCATTCGGTAGAGACTAGGGAAGTTGGACAGTGCCCGGGCTGTGGTCTACTGTGGTATTAGAGGTTATCTGGACATGGGGTCAAGGAGGGGAGTGGGGCTGAGGGAAGGCAGTGAGTTAAACAGGCGAGCTGAGGCAGGGGAAAGCAGCTGGCAGAGACTGAGGCCAGCTCTCTCCGGGTGGGGACAACCCTGCTGACAGGAGCTCATTCCCTCCTGGAGGAAGGAAGGCATCTGTCAGCCTCTACCACCCTGGAGATGCTACCCTAGAGGCTACACTCAGTCTTCCCTGATTGCCAGAGAGAGGAGCTGTTTGGAGGAGGGAAGCTGGGGCTCCTGTAGCTAGGGAGCCATGAGGGAAGGGGTTGTCCAGGATGTCACACACACACACACCACCAGGCCTGCAGGTCCATCCTTTACTCCCGCCCTGGCTCATAAGCACGCCCCAGCCTGGGTTCATTGATGTGCAAACTGAATTTATCATTAGCAAAGTAGACACAGGGTACCACATACTGACCAGGACCAGTTGTGTGAATGGCAGTGCCCCATGAAGTAGGGCCCATCCCTGTCCTCAGGCCTTGAGTTTGTCATGGAACAGGCCACTTCCTCCCCATGGAAAACTAGAGCAGAGCCAAGGAAGATGGAGGGTATCAGAAGCAAAAAGACATAGGCAAGCACCAGAGAGCAGACGTCACTCAGATGCTGCTATGCAGAGGGTGTTAGTGTAGGGACTGTTGAGTACCTACTGTGTGTAGTTTCTGAGAATATTCCCAGGTCTCAAAAAAAAAAAAAAAGGCAAAGCAGACTCTGTCCTCTCTAAATCTGACTGAGTTGGTCACCTGTGGGAAAGGTGGCCGTCTCCCTAGGGATACTCAGGCTCTGTGACTCAAGGAATTGATAGACACAAATGTGGCCAGAGTCGACCCCTTTCCTCAGTGAGTCTTGCTATGGGCTTTGCATCTGGGGACTTAGTAGGATTGCCATTGCTTCCTGGTGCCACGGGCTTCTTGGGACATCTGCTGGCAGATCTCACCTGCCAAGGCGGGTGTGGGTGGCCTTCAAGTTATTCCAGTTTGGGCAAAAACACTCCTGAATCCTAGCAGGGCACATATGGCAACATCTCTTTCATGGTGTGTGTGTGTTTGGGGGTTGGCACACCAGAGGACAATTTTGGATAGTCGGTTCTCTCCATCTTGGCATTCGGGGATCAAATTCCAGTCTTAAACTTAGGCTGCAAGTGTTTTTTTATCTGAGCCACCTCACTGGCTCTCCCTGCTTCTTTAAGAACTGGCACCAAGGAGACAGCTCCTCCAGGAACCAGCTGTGTGGCTGTGGAGTTACCAAAGTCAATACTGGCAAACATTCATGGTTGTTATTCTCAGAGGCTGCCAAACAGGCGTGTCAGAGACTCTAGACTCCACTCTACGCCAGGGCTCAGTGCTCCATAGCAGGCTGGGGTTTTTGTTTTGTTTTATTTTATTTGTTTGAGACAGCCCGGCTAAATAGTCCAGGCTGTCCTAGAATGTAGCCCAAACTAGCTTTGAACTCCTTATCCTCCTGCTGTAGCTTCCTGAGTCTTCGGACAGGGCTATCCCACCTGTCTCCAGCCTGCTTTTTAAGTTGCTTTTATAGTCATGCCGTGGTCTCTGTGGGGAGTTATATAAAGTGACGTAGTACGTGCACACAGCCCACACACATCCTCCATATGATTTCAGTCATCTGTAGATGACTTATAATAATACCTAACACAATGTAAATGCTGTATGAGTCGCTGGTGTGCTGTGCTGTTTAGGGGATAATGACAAGGAAAAAAAGTTCACCTGCGTTCAGCACAGATGCAGCCATCTAGGCCTAAGTACGGGACACATACATCTGACAGCAGAATGGTTTTTCTCACCCTAGTTGTCTCCTTCTTCCTCTTCCTCCTCACGGCGGCTTCAAGTACATCAGACCAGCAATATACTGTTTGTAGCAGGGGGGACCTTAAGCTTCGTCTTTTATTTTAATTGCTGTTGTTTGGTTTGGTTGTGGAGGTTGTTTTTATTTGAGACAGGGTTTTACTAGCCTCAGCTAGCCTGGAACTCAATATGTAGACCAGGCTGGACTCAAACTCACAGAGATCTTCTGCGTCCAGAGTTCTGGGATCACAGAGGTGTGCCACAGATTTTTTTTTTGGTTTTGTTTGCTAGCACGCCTTTAATCCCAGCACTTGGGAGGCAGAGGCAGGCAGATTTCTGAGTTCAAGGCCAGCCTGGTCTACAGAGTGAGTTCCAGGACAGCCAGGGCTACACAGAGAAACCCTGTCTCAGTAGCCCAGGCTGGCCCTATATTAGTGACCATCCTGCACCAACCCCCTGCGTTTTAAGAGTGAGTCCCCATGCCCACCATCCTCCATTAACCTTCAAAACAATTTTTTAAAGTAAAGCAAACTTGAGTATCTTTTTCTTTGTAGTTTTTTAAAAATTCTTTACAATTTCATACACACATATATCTTGATCATATTAATCCCTAACTCTCCCCAGACATCCCCTAACACTCCTGCCTCCCGGCTTCACATCCTTTGGTTGGGTTTTGTTTGTATTTTGTAACCCACTACATTGAATTAGTGCTGCCTGCCGGAATGGGCCTGTGGGCGTAACCGTGTGCAGGTGACCATTGCTGCCCTGAGTCACAAATGCGGCTCGTAGCACTCCTAGCTCTCACATCCTACGGTGTTCCCCAAGCCTTGGGAGATGGAAGACAGAGTCAACTTTTATTATTTATTTAAGTATGTATATGTATATGTGTGTGTGTGTGTGTGTGTGTGTGCACGCGCATGCATGCATGCATACGTGTAGATCAGAGGACAACTTGCAGGAGTCCGTTCTCTCCTTCTGTGGGTTCTAGGGATGGCGCTCAGGTCAGCAGGCTCGCTGACCAGCACTTTTATCTGCTGAGCCGTCTCACCAACCTCGGAATACTGAATATTTCCAGTTCGTTGTTATTGAGCCCTGCCGTGAAGGTGCTATGACACACAGCCAACCGCACAAGTGGCTGTGCAGGTTCTGAGAATCAATGCTTGGAACTTGTTCTGAACCTCCCTGTGTCTCTGCCTCCTCACTTGTGATATCACTAATGCCAACCACAGACCAGTCAGGATTAAGTGAAATAATGCAGTTAGAGTGCCCGGGCTGGTACTGTGTTCCTTAAGGCAACTGGCCAGCCTGCTGCCACCGGCGCTGGCACTGGGCCACGACAGGAACAAGAGCCATGCGTGTGTAGTCTGTGCTGGGCCAGCGTGGCCCCTGGTAGGGAGAATCCAATGGTGTTGGGCCTGGGAAGGGCTGTGTGAACAGTGGATGGAGCGTTGTGCCCAGGTGAATGGGTACATTTCATTCTTTACTGCACCTGGCTTTCTGTTGTAAGGTGTGTGTGTGTGTGTGTGTGTGTGTGTCACATGTGGTCCTCCTCAATCACTCTTCCACCTTATTTTTTGAGACAGGGTCTCTCATTGAACCTACAGTTCATTCATTTGGCCTGGCTCTTCATTCAAATTCTGGGGATCCAAACTCAGGTTCCCATGCTTGCAGAGCAAGCTCTTGATAGATTGAACTATCTCCACAGTAAACCGAGCCCCTCTCCACGTACTAGAAACTGAGCTAACAGCCCTCAGGCTGCCCTAAGGGCCCTCAGATTCCACAGTGAGGAAAGCCAGGAGGAAACCCTCCCCCACCTCCACGGAAGGCCAGGCATTCGCTTGATATAAGATCATAGACAGCAAAGTCGTTTGTCATTTAGGCTACACCCATACCTCGAAGTGTCAGCATCTGGACACGCACAGTAAGAGCCAACACCTACACCCTCCTCCCTGAAGTAAGTGTCCTTCGTGATCCATATAGAAGAAGAAATGCCCAGTTCCTCTCTGGGCATCCCACATGCATCCATCAGCCTGCCTTCCTCCAGGAACCCACTCCCCAGGCCATCTCCTGGTCCTTGCCTGCTGCTAACTTCTGTCTTTTACAAGTTCCCTGCTTACCTTTCTGCAGCCTGTGGCAGCCAGGCTCTCTTAGACCCTCCCTCTGTTAGCATCTGGTACCTGGAGACCCATCAGCCCGCAGTGCGTCCTAACTACATGTCCCCAGCCTCCTCCTGCTCCTCCTTCACTGAGCCACTTCATTCCCTAGTGCTTGTCCCTCTGCAGACTGTGAAGCTGAGGGCAGAATGAATACATGGACTTGTGACCTTCCACTTCATGCTCAGGGCTTCCCCTCATCTCCCTGTGTGGAATTGCACCAGACCTACTGTGTGGCCGGTATATGTGTGCCTAACTTTTGCCTGTGTGTACTCTAGCTGTCCCGCCCCCTGCAGACCTAAATTACGCTTCTCCTGGCATAAATCCAGACCTGACTCGGGTGTGTGGGTGGCTGCAAAATAAATGTTGATTCCAGTGCCGGCTTGGCTTGTAGAGGCAGCGCTGTCAGGGGATGTTCAAGGATGGAGGCCCGGGGATGAGTCACGCAGGCTTACTGGAGAAGAAGGAGGGGGGAGGGCTCCAGGCTAGGCCACACTCCTCACCTGCCCTCTAACCTCAGCTTCTCCATCAGCTGCTATTCCGTACTCTTTCTTTTTCTCTCTCCACCTTGTGCCTCCAGCCTGTGACAGCCCTTGTGCCAGCAGCATCTATCTTAGTGACAGCTTACTAATCACCCGTCACCAAGCCTCCCCACCCACCTTCCCATGGTGCACCCCACATCGGTCTCCTTTATCCAGTGGGCTCCAGTTCCACCTCCTGGCCACCCTAGAAAGTAGATATCATGTCCTGTGTTATAGGTCGGGTGATGAGGCCTGCACAAGCCAGCATGGCAGGAAGGGGTAACCTCAGTCCAGTTCTGCAGCTCAGGTCTGTTGTCTCCCATAGAGCTGGTTCACATGGAAAACCATTCCAATCCCCTAAATAGGGGGGAGGGAAGGATGTGTTAACCTGGTCTTGTGTGGTACCCCATACTCATTTCCTGTCTGATAGTTCGCACTTGGGTTTTGTGACTCTTAATCTTACCTCTAAGAAGCTATGAGGTCCCTGCTATTGAAGATCTTTGTGACCTGCCGGCACCCGTGTGGCCCTTAGCATAAATAATGACATAGGCATGGGCGAACGCAATGACTCCCATCCCGAGTCTTCCCTGTACACAAACCTCAACTACAGGCGTCAGCATTTCTCTCACTGCTTTCATGGCCGCCGCTAACCCTGGGGGCCTCAGCCAGGTCGCTCAGCTGCTCTCTGCTTCCTTCCCTCCAGTGCGATGGACTCCTCCCAGCTCCCCTTCTTCTCCTTTTTTCTTTTCCTTTTCTTTCCTGTCCTGACTTTCATTTTTTGGAGACCAGGTCTTGTTGCAGAACCCTGGCCGGCCTGGAATTCGTAGCCCAGGCTAGCCTTGAGCTTGCAGCAGTCCTCTTGTTCCAGCTTGCTAAGTGCTGAGTGACAGGTGTGCCCTGTAATGCCTGCTTGTGAAGGGGGTTTGTTACTAAGGCGCCGTTCTCTACCTCCATCAACTCAGAAGGTAAACACCTGGCCTCAGTACATGCAGCTTCCTTCCCTGGAACAGTCCTGGTGGACAAAGAATCCCCCACAGGAGCTTGAGCTTCCTGCCAGAGGATGCACAGCTAGCCTCTGCTGTTCATCTGCAGAGGGAGGCCCTGGCCTTCCTGGCTCCTCCCAGAACTCCCCTGGCTTCCTCTGGGCCCCTGTCATGTTCAGCATCCTGGAGAGAACCTTGTCAACTACACTGGCAGGACAGCAGGACCCATCTGGGCCTTGGGAGCCCAGGATTCAGGGGCTGATAGATCCCTGTCACCTCCTCGTCATGCAGTGTTAAGGTCTCTCAGAGCCTTTGGGCCCCTTCATCCTGCTCCATGTCACCAGGGGACTTGATACCATCTCTGCTGACCTATCCATCCTGCGTTGCTTTGAGACCCTGGGGCCACCAGCATAATCGGCTTGCCTTCTTTTCTGTGGTAAATCCGTTCCTGGACTTGTTTCTGATCACTGCAGATTAAACGCAGCAGTGTAGTGTCCTGGAGGAGGCTGGGCTAGGGCCACTGTGTCCTGGAGTGCAGGGAGAAGTGGGGTCTATGAGGAAGAGCATAGTTAACAGGCTCAAGCCTGTCTGCACGGACTCAAACAGCAGTCTCTGCCCTCAGTTTGTCTGTAAAATAAAAACACAAATGTCCATCTCCCTGCCTGGGCCCTACTAGGAGCTCAGTCTGGATGGGGGTGGGGGGCTGGAAGGACACTGGGAAGAAGGCCTTCAACCCTGCATCCTGCGTGCCAGGCAAGTGCTCCACTACTAGGCAACATCCCTAAAAAAAGTGAATCTTAAATAACTGGTGATTTCTGTCACCTGTTTGTAGGGAAGAGCACTAAGACCTTTGAGGACCCAGTTTGTAAGGCGAGGTAGACCTGGGACAGGAGCCTCGGGGCTGTTGCATGGTTGGACTGGGCTCCCCTAAAAACAGTGAATTTCTACCTTGGACAGCATCGTGGGGAATTCTGGGCCTTGATCTATCTCGAGGGTACTTCAGGCTACTCTAGGAGGCCTCTCCCCGCAAGCCCCACCCCCAACTGTGTGTTTTCTTCTTTCCATTGCTGAAATCAAAGGAGATTAAGGCAAGCAGAAGGTCCCTTTCTAGGAGGCTACCTTCCTCCTTGTAATCCTGGGGCCTTGACCCTTTGGCTCAAGGGAAAGGTGGCTGGGACCGAATTGGAAGAGTCAAATGGACTAGAGTTTCTTTTTCTTTTTTTATTTTTAAGCAAGAAATAAATAGATGTCCCTCTGAGATGACAAGAGAACACTGGGGTGGGAGGGGGGAGATAAAAGGAGAGTAAGTGGGAGCAGGAGGCCAGAAGCAACGGACATGGGGGAGATCTGGACTCTACACCACGATGGTGGGAGAGATGAAAGAGGAGAAAAGGAGATGAGATGGGAACACAAGACCGAGTGGCAGAGCGGAGTGGAGGATGGGGTTGCCATGGAAACAGAAGAGGGGAGGAATGGAGGGAGAGGAAGACAGGATGGAGAAGGCAGAGGACTCTGCAGAGGAGGGGCCGGACAGGAGGCTAGATGAGGAGGAAGGGAAGCCATGAGAGGTCCCTTGGTCCCAACGGGCTGGCAAAGGAGGGGAAATGTGACTCCAGGATCTGTCCTGTCCAGACCCAAGTGGAGAGACCCTGGGGAGCCAGCTTCACCCTGCCCACAGGGACTACCTTAAATTCAGAGTCTGTAGGTTGGAAATGCTGTTCCCCCACTCCTAGGGAAGCACTCACATGTACTCATTGAAGGGCCCAACAGACTTCAATGCTAGCGAAGTCTGTGGTTCTTTTCTTCACCCCTTGCACTTGTGAGCCAAAGTTTTGTTTTTCCCTGTTACACTAAGCTGGGGATATTGGGGTCCAGCACAACAGCATCCCTATATGTGTGATTTTTGCTTCTAGAATAAAAGACAAGAAGCCTTCCAGATACAGGAGGCCTGCTGTCCCTCCCCCTGGGAAGAGGAACTGGTCCTGCCACTCAGGGAAAGGGAGGCCAGGCTGGGTTTGTCTATGTGGCCACTTTCCAAGCTGTGCTGCTCAGCAGCCTCTTCTTCCTCCTTGGGCCTCTGTGTTCACAAGGTACTGCTGGGGTGAGCAAATGGGCCAGGTGTCCATCCCTGGAAAGTGTCCTCTAACTGGGATCTCAGATACTAGGCCAGTAGTTTCCTGATAAATAGATCAATAAGTCCTTCAAAACTATGATAAAGTCCAAGAAGGAAAAGGAGTTTGGGTTTGTTTCATTTGTTTGTTTGTTTGTTTGTTGTTGCTTGAGACAGTTTCGAGTGTACCTCCTTAGAACCTGGAGTCCCTGTGGAACCCAGGGGCTGCCCTCCAATTCCCAGGGGCCGGGTTTGCAGGTGTGCAGCACACTTGGCAAGGAAAAGTCTTAGGAAAGGATTAAACTTGAACTTGCTGAGAACTTAGAGGGTGGGACCTCATTAGCCGAGGTGGCATGAGGAGGATCTCCTGCAGATGCGATGCCTGAACTAAACGTAGAAGGTTGAGGAACGAGAAAGAGAGTTCCTGGCATGTGGAGCTACGAATGCAAAATCACTTGCAGGCAAGGTCTGCGGCAGAGAATGGAAGCAGCACACAGTGAGAGGCCACACAGCACGGGAGTCCAGACAGGCTCACAGGTCCATTGACTGCAGACACAATGGGAAGTGTGACTGTGGGCTCCAGATCAGGGCTGACACCCTGCTCTACTCGCCCTGCTCCCCCCCCCCCAGCTTAGCATTTGAGGTCAAGGGACAGCTGTCTTGGCAGAATTCTTAGGTTCAAAACACTCCCTGACTGGTGAGACCCTTGCTCTATGTACTGCCCTCATAGCCCTCCGGGGTGGACTGCAGCGCCCTGCCCACAATCCTGGGGCAGGAGTGTTATGTTTAGTATGTTGGAGAAATGTGTACTAGGACTTAAAATCCCAAATCAGTCCTTGTAGTGTGTCGCAGGGGCCTTGGGGCTTTGCTTTCCACCTCTGTGAGATGATAGCATTGGCTGGAAGGACCCCAAAATTCCACCCTGCCATTAAGACCCTAAAACCAGGCATAGTCTACCAAAGGCTATGGAGAGAGGTGCTTGTCCAGCTTTTGTAGTAAAGAGAAAGGTCCATGTGTTCACCGGGAATGTGTGCTGTCTGATAGAAGAGATCCTGTGGCTTCCAGGGCCCTGGTGACTTCAGAGCAGGGCCATGTATTGCTGAGCATAAGGGGGCCCTTAGTATTGTTCATTCTTTTTTTTTTTTTTTTTTTTACTGTGTGTGCCTGGTGTCTGGAGAGGCTAGAAGGCAGCATAGGATCTCCTGGAACTGAAGTAACTGAAGTAATAGCTGTGCGCCATCTTGCAGGTGTTGGGAATTAAGGTCCGTTGGAGGAGCAACTGCTGCTGTTACCCACTGAACCATCTCCAGCCATCATTCATTCATTCTTGATGCCTGGGTAGTTCTTCCTGACAGAGAAGCTAAAGTAAAGCATGGGCAGAGCATGGGCAGAGGCCCCAGTCAGGGCTATCAAGTGTGAGAGGGGCTGAGGGCCAGCAGGAGAACTAAGGACAGCCTTGGGCAGCAGGCCATGATGGGCATCCAGGCAGGAGACCCGCAGTCCAGCCTTGCCTTTTCTACCCATGGCTCCTCCCTCTGTGGCCTCAATGACCTTATTTAAAAGGAAGAGAAGGAGGTGGTTCTGGTGCACAGGGCCTGGTGCTGTGGTGCAAACCTGTAATCCTAGCACTTGGGAGGGCTGAGTGAGTAGAATTCGGTGGCTGTCGAGGGAGGTCTGAGCCGTGAGTGGTTTGTGCTCAGGAGGATGTGGCGGGATGATCCCTTGAGTCCACAAGTTCGAGACCAGTCTCGGTAAGACATTGTCCAGAGCAGGGGCTGATATATGTCAGACCTTTGTGAGCTCTGTGGCCGAGCTCCCGTCTAACTTGTGGAATTGGACCTCTGGAAAGGGGAAGCTGAGGAGGAGAGACTACAGCGACATTTCCGACATTTCCGCTGGGCCTCCATGCAGTGGGTGGCCCGTGGCTGACAGAAAGGAGACTGTGGCAAGGAACTGAAGGTTTGCACAAGCTTTGGGCTTTCACTTCCTCTTCTCTGAGGATTAGATTGTGAGCACTTTGCCTTTGAGTTTACTGTGCGAACAGCAGGAGGAAGCCAAGAGGGAGGTTTTGCTACCAGGTGAATTCCCAGGAGTGTTTTCTTCAGCTGTGTGCCAGGAACTTGCTTCCCTTTCGGGCTACCTGTACTGCCCCACCCTGGGGCCTACCTCTCCTCCCTGTACCACAGCTGATACCAGGCACCACGCCACGTTTTGGAGGTCTGAGTACCAAACCCTAGCTCCTCCCTCTTGTTCCCTGAGAGCCTGTCCCTCCCCCAAGAGGCCGCCCTTCCCGCCCTCCCAGACCTAAGGTTCCACCTGCCACCCACACTGGGAGCAGCTGGGAGGAGCTTGGTAAATGTGTGTCAGTTCCGTTGGTTCCACTGGAGAAGTGGAGACAAGCCTCTGTAGCCTCATGATTCATGGCCAAGGAGAAGGGGCCCAAGGGCAAACCGGGCCTCCCGGTATCAGCCCTGGTTACTGCTCAGGTTGCACTGGGGACTGGGACCTCTTGGGCCCTCAGGAAATAATCACCAGATTAGGTTGGTTGTAGTTAGTGGTCACAGGAGGCCTGCAGAACACCCCTGACTTTGGCTTTATTTTTTTGTAACTCACTATGTGACCAGGCTGGCCTTGAACTCAGCATGGTGGTATAAAAGGCATGAGAAACCACCGCCTAGCCAGGCCTCCTTACCCTTAAGCAGGAGTATAAGGGGGTTCTCCATGGAAAGATAGGAACTGCTAGAGCCCTGCGTGATAAGGGAAGGCTCTGTAATGGGGGACCCTGTGTGGCAGGCAGATAGGAGATGGGCTGTAGGCTTTCATAACCCTGAGGCTTCATGTAGGCCTTTGTGTCTGTTTTATAGATGGGGTCAATGAGACCCCAAGGTATCAGGTGACTTGCCCATGGTCCCTGAGCTTGTATTAGTCCTCACGGGAGCTGTGGAACAGAGACAAAGCATTTTTGGAGTAACAGTGAGAAGCCTGGGGCCCTTTTTGAGGTGGAGAAGCCTGCTGCTGGGTCTCAAAGGGGAGACGTTGCTCCCTCCCCAGGATCAGGCCTGACCCTCTGGCCCAGAGGTGATTCTGAGCCCTGGGAAATAGGGCAGCCCTGGGCTTCTGTGTCTCTCTGGGTCCCCTCCCCCTCTGTGCCTTTGTTTCTTGTCCTCCACAGCCTCTTTCTCTTTTTCTCCCTCCCCCTCCATCTCACTCCTCCTCTACCCCCTCCTCCCTCCCTCCCTCCTCCCTCTCCTTTTCTTCTTGCCCTTACCCACTCCCTGCATTACTGCACTCAGGCAGCTACTCTTTCTCCACGCCCGTTAACATTTACTTTCTCACACCCTGGGGAGAGGAGAGGCAGGATGAGAAGTGGGAGGAGCTTACAGAGGTAGCGTGCTAATGGATGCCCCCATCGTTAGCCACACAGTTTGGAAGAACACGGGCCCTTCGAGTTCTTTTCTCTTGGACATTGTCAGGAGCTTTGAGTCCCCAGCATCAGTGATAAAGGCCCTTGCCTTGAGAAGGCAGGTGCCCTGTGGGGGCCTGCAGCAACCCCGTGCCACAAGTGATGTGGACCCCTGTGGACTCTTCTGCCTTGAGCAGTCTGGACCAGGGCATCAAACAGAAGGGCTGTAGCCTGTGAGAAGGAGGCAGGGGACTTGGGGACAACTAAACCCAAAGGCTGGTCCAAGAGGATGAAAAGGACACTGGACTAGAGACCACCTCCCCCCTACTTACCTCTGTACATCAGACCGACAGGCAGAGCGGCAAATCACTTAGACTTTGTCCTTCTCTCCTATCTGTCAACAGAGCGCCTTCTGCACACACATAGCACACACTTGGGTAGACACATACTCATGCATGCACAGCCTACACAGTGATCCCAAGAGACCAGACCACAAAAACATAGAGCCCAGCCCCTGCCACCGGGTTACAGGCTTCTTTCTGTTGTTCCCAGGTAGCCCTGGGGCCACTCTGCTATGATGTGGCCTCCAGATTTGGCAGCTTTGGAATTGGAGTCCTGTCCCATCCCGTCCCATCCTGTCGTTCCCTCCCCCCCCCCCCACCCCCAACTGCTAGTGATGCCTGGTGCAACCCAGCTCTGCCCTGCTAATTAAGAACTCCTGTCCCTGGGGCATAGGCACTATTCCCTGGCTGTGGAGTCAGGTTACTTTAGGGTTAAATGGGGCCTGGAGCCCTCAGTAATGATAAGCTTCTGCCATGTTTGTGGCTCATGATTGACAATTCTTAGGCCTCCTACCCTTGGCCCTCAAAGAGTACTGACTCTGAGTGAGCCTCCTGTGACAGCCCAGCCAGAACTGACTCCAGTCAAAACCACCTGTTCCTAGGGGAAGATTAGGCTCAGGTGGCCTAGAATAGACTTGATTTGCATCCTGTGTGTGTGACACGAAGGAGTGACTCCTTGTTGGAGGGGACCCCAGTTTGCAAGGCTAATTGCAGGACTTGCCTTGCAGTCAGGAAGCAGACCCACGATCATGCGCCTCCCTCAAGCAGGGTTGGCCAGTGACCAGTGGTCACACTCTTGTCCATATGTGAAGTAGATGCTGTGCACCATTCTCTTGGGGGCGGGTAGCAACTGGGCTTCTGAGGAAAGCTACACTGTCTCATCTTGTGTCTGTTTCAAGTCAGAAATCCTCCTCAGGAGTGGGATGAAGAAACTGCACTCTGAGACACAGTGGGATGTGACAGACTTAGCGCTGACCTCAGCACCCAACCCGGGTTCTTGTTATTGTTACTCTTTTTTGTTTGTTTGTTTGTTTGTTTGTTTGTTTGTTTTGTCTGCTCAAGACTCAGTATGTATCTGAGGATGACTTTGAACCCCTGAACTTAGTCCACCTTCCAAGTGCTGGGACTACAGGTGTGCGCTATTGCACCCAGCATCCAAGGCCAAGTTACAAGCACAGCTCTGCCGTGATTGGCCAGTCCCTCCTCCCCAGTGGGTTCTGCCTTGTGGGAAGTCTAAAAAATCTGCTGAGTGTATTGTTTGCTCAAAGCCACTGTATACACTCGGGGGCTGCTGCCCGGTGCTGTGTCTGGGACGGGCTGGTATGGCAGGCAGTGACATTCTCCAGCATATTAGGAAAGCCAGCACCGGCCAGTGGGCACTGGACATTAGCTGTGACGGGCCCAGCGTGTCTCCTGTAGGCTCCATGGGGACAGAGTCCCTATCTTGTTCACCTTCTCTATGCAGTAGGCTTGCTATCCAGCTGGGATTTAGCAATATTTTTTATGAGTTCTTAGTTCTTGACAGTTATCCTTGCAGTCACCAAAGGTTTGCTGAATTTGGGGCCCAAGGATAAAAAGTTTTTCCAGCCCCGAGACTGACTTCTTCCTGGGGATCTAGGATGGTAAAGCTGTTGATCTTTACTCTCGCCCAGGCCTTTGTAATTGACTAAGAAGATCCTTGTCCTGCAGCACATTCTCGGGGACCCCATTCCTTCCTTATGCGCTTTCATTCCGTGTTCAGATGGAGAAACTGAGGCATAGAAGTGACCTTTTTGTAACCAGTTAATTACAAGTGACTGAGGTGGGCGATCCTAGTCATGTGAAGCTGGGCATGTCAGCGAGGGTGACCTGAAATGAGTTTAGCCCCTGGACAGTTCCAGATGGTCCTTGAAGCCCCTGGCAGGACTCCTATGTGACCCCTTCCACCAGAGCCCTGCTCTGAGCTTAGTAGTTTAATCTTTCGTGTCTGTTGCAAGGAGGCCGGATTCCTGTCTAGGGTATTTTTAGCCAGCCTCAGGAAGAGGAAGCTCCACTGAGCGCTGGGGGGAGGGCAGCACCAGGCCTGGACTGATTTCCTGAGGAAGGGCTGTCCACTGGCCATGTGCCGGACACTGGCCCTAGGAGTAAGGCAGGCCGGAGCCACCCCACGAGTGTCCTTCCTCTTTCTGGAATGTGTCAGGAACTGAGCCAGGACAGGGCGTGGGGATGTGAATATCTGAAGCCCAGGAGGAGGCACCCACATCACAGGAATGCTGTTGGTGTGCTGTAGTCCTGGGGAAGCTGGCATGGGCACAGGAGCAGGCAGAGGCCAGGAAACTGGTGGCAGAGCACGCAAGCAATGCTGGGAAAGGGCACCTTGTTCAAAGCTGGAGCTCAAAGTGCGTGTGAAGCCTGGGGAGAGGAGGATGCTTTTGCTGGTTTTACAGCTGGACGGGGTTACAGTGGTATAGATTACATGAACCTGTTAGATCAGAGAACACCACCACGAGCCTGGGATCCAGCTTTTAACGTTCACATCAGACGGTGACGTCACAAGCCACTGCTCCAGTGTCAGCTAAAGCTATCTTTTTATCAGTATATTTGGATATATATGCATATGGCATTTAGTTAATTAGGAACAACAATGGCTCGTATGATAGACCATTTAGCACCAGGGCTGACCGGTGGCAGCCCATGTTTGAAGCCAGTCTCAGGGCCTAATCTATTTTTGCATGTTGTGTTGTTTTTACTCTGTGTGTGTGTGTGTGTGTGTGTGTACATATATTTAAACCCCCATTCACGCAGCCACACTATCACTGATGGTAACAATTGTTTAACACCTCACAGTGCATTCCCTGGGTCTGTGCAAAATTAATTACTCCGGCAGCACCGCCAGTGGGACTCTTGGCGTGTGTTAGAAACGTGGTACGTTATATTTTGAGTAGGTGGGTTTTTTTTTTTTAAATCGGTTCTTAAAATAATGGAGTAATTAATTTTTAAAACAGAAGGGCTGGGGTTATGGCTCAGTGGAAGAGCGCTTGCCTAACATGCTCAAAGCCCTGGGTCCAATCCTCAGCTCCGCAAAAGAGAAAATAAAAGGCTATTCAACTTCATTCATAAATTCCAC
>NW_021620849.1:2415497-2456787 GCF_004785775.1 Grammomys surdaster
GAGGGGGTGGAGGCGCATATCTGACTGTAATTGCAGCATTCAAGAGGCTGAGGCTGTAAGATAGCAAATTCCAGGCTAGCCTCATATATACTAAGATCCTAGTTTTTGTGTGTGTGTGTTTTGTTTTGTTTTTTTTTTTAAGGAAAAAAAAAAGAGAGTAGAGTCACATTTGCACATTTTGAAGCAGATTTTTGAGGGCATCGTGAAGATCCTATAAGACCCAGTTTCAGAACCACTGGGCACGGATTAGGGAGGTAGCTCTGTGGGGAAATTGCCTGCTGTACAAACAAGAGGATGGTCCTAGCAGACAAACCTCTAACCCCAGAGCTGGATGGCAGAGTCAGGAGAATCCAGGTTCAATTAGAGACCATATCTTAAAAAAAAAAAAAAAAAAAAAGGCCTGACCTTGACCTTATGCAGACCTGCATTTGTGCACGGACCATGCACCTGTACATGAATCATTGGGCAGATGGATGTGGGGGCACACATTTGTAATTCTAGCATTGGTTGGGATGTAGGGAGGCTTAGGCGAGAGGATAAGGTGTTCTAGACCAGCTACCCTGTCTCAAACAAAGAAAAAGAATCACAGATGAAATCCATCCTCCTTCCTGTTTTATGGATAGAAAGACTAAGGCAGGCAGGGGGTGGGGCTCACCCAGGGCATCTCAGAGATGGAGGAGATGGTTAGATACACAGAGGTGGCCATTGATCCCCATATTACAAGCATACCCTGTTCTCAAGGCAGGGGTCATGACATCAAGGCCATCCACACCCGAAATTATCTGGACCCTTGTCTTCGAGTCTGATGCCCACTCAGCATGGATTAGCAGTATTAACCTTCCCTTTTCTCTTACAGAAATGCCCTCATAGCCAAACGCCACGGGATGGAGGGCTTCATGGACTCAGGGACACAGACGGACGCTGTGGTGGTGCTGTCCTTGGCTCAGGCTGCAGTGCTGGGCCTGGTCTCAGAAAATGAGCTCTTTGGAGCCACCATAAGTGCTGAGGCCTTCTATCCAGACCTAGGGCCAGAACTGACTGGGACAGCCATCGGGGAGCCAGGTCCATCAGGGCCCGACATCTATCAGCTGGCCTGTAACGGGCGGGCCCTGGAAGAGCCCCCAGAAGAAGAGGTGCTGGAGGTAGAGGCAGCCTTTGAGAAGCACACCCGGAGGAAGACACGGCCCCCTGTGAGGCTGGTACCCAAGGTCAAGTTTGAGAAGGCAGAAGAGGAAGAGGAACAGGAGGTATATGAGGTGTCTGTGCCTGGTGATGACAAAGACCCGGGCCCTGCAGAGGCCCCTGCTGAGGTGGCCAGCGGCGGCTGCGAGGCCCTGGTGCAGAGCAGTGCGGTCAAGATGATCGACCTCAGCGCCTTCAGCCGCAAGCCCCGGACACTCCGGCACTTGCCGAGAACTCCAAGGCCAGAGCTGGACATGGCCCCATTCGATCCTCCTTTCCCGGACCCAGCCCGGGATGGCTTCCCCGAGCCCAGCATGGCACTACCTGGACCAGAGACTTTGCCCACTGAATGTAGTTTTGAGCCGCCCCACCTGGCCCCTCTGAGCAATCCTGAGCCTCCCAACATGACGTCATCGACAGAGCTCGTCAAACCGGAGCAGGGCTTCGTGTGGCAGGAGTCCAGCGAGTTCGAGGCTGACACAGCAGGCTCGACGGTGGAGCGCCACAAGAAGGCGCAGCTGGATCGGCTGGACATCAACGTGCAGATCGATGACTCCTACCTAGTGGAGGCGGGCGACCGTCAGAAGCGCTGGCAGTGTCGCATGTGCGAGAAGTCCTACACGTCTAAGTATAATCTAGTGACGCACATCCTGGGTCACAACGGCATCAAGCCACACTCATGTCCCCACTGCAGCAAGCTCTTCAAGCAGCCCAGCCACCTGCAGACGCACCTGCTGACGCACCAGGGCACACGGCCCCACAAGTGCCAGGTGTGCCACAAGGCCTTCACTCAGACCAGCCACCTCAAACGCCACATGCTGCTGCACTCGGAGGTGAAGCCCTACAGCTGTCACTTCTGTGGCCGTGGCTTCGCCTACCCTAGCGAGCTCAAGGCCCACGAGGTAAAGCACGAGAGCGGCCGCTGTCATGTCTGTGTCGAATGCGGCCTAGACTTCTCCACCCTGACCCAGCTCAAGCGCCACCTGGCCTCCCACCAGGGCCCCACCCTCTACCAGTGCCTGGAGTGTGACAAGTCCTTCCACTACCGAAGTCAGCTGCAAAACCACATGCTCAAGCACCAGAATGTGCGGCCCTTCGTGTGCACTGAATGTGGCATGGAGTTCAGCCAGATCCATCACCTCAAGCAGCACTCCCTCACCCACAAGGTAAGGCCACCAAGCCATGGCTGTCCCGTGCCACTTTCTTTCCAACGGGTTCCAAAACCCCAATGGGATTATGGGATTATTTATGTAGTACACAGGTAGACTTTAAGATGTATTTTTATTTTGTGTATTTTGCCTGTATATATGTCTGTGCCTGGTCCCCTTGGAGGCCAGAAGAGGGCATCAGATCCCCTGAACTAGATTTGCAGGTGGTCATAAGCTGCCATGTGAGTGCTGGGACTCAAACCTGGGTCCTCTGGAAGAGCAGTCTAAAGCACTGAGCCATCTCTATAGCCCTGACTTCACTTCTCTCACACTTAGAAACTTACCTAATTTTAGTAGAGTATTACAAACATCATACTATGTTGAAATTACTTTTTTTTTTTTTTAAATAGTAAAATTTATCTTTAAAGTGTTTTTGAGGCCTGGGGAGATGGTTCAGAGTATAAAGGGCTTGTGCAAACCTGAGACCTGAGTTTAAGTTGCCAGCACACCTGTAAAAGCTGGGTGTGTGGGTGTATAGAGCCCACCCGTGGGGAGAGGAGACAGGTGGCTCCTGTTGGCTCACTAGGCAGATGGTAAAGCCAAAACAGTGAGGTCAGGAAGGCAGAGAACAAGATGGAGAAACAAGACTTCCCAGCATCGGCCTCTGGCCTCCAGCTGCGCTTGCACCTGAACAATTGCAAACCCTCCCCCCCCACCCACCCCACCCACACATATACAAGCATACGAAACAGAGACAGACACACACAGAGACAAGCATATGCCACAGAGAGACACACACACAGAGAGAAGAGGAATTTTAAAGATTTTTATGTGAAATGTTTGTGGAACTCCCACAGGAATCAAATGTCCCTCCCTGTTCTGAGGCCTGAGAGATCCGTGATAGATGCAATGACCAGGAATTCAGGGGGAATCAGAAGAGTATATCAAAACCTTTGATTTCCCTTTAGGAAAATGCAGTATGTATATGCATATATACATATACATATATATATATATGAGAAAGGTATGAAAGGGATAGATGGGGATGGGGAAAGCTGGCAAGATGACTCAGCAGATAAAGGGACCTGCTGCCAAGCCTGAGAAGCTTGAGTCTGATCCTCTGGACCCATGTGGTGAGAGGAGGGTCGACTCCCATTAGCTGCCACTTGACCCATGCACACACAACACACACAAAAGTTAAATGTACAAGATGGGGCCATGTATGTGTTAGGACCCGAGGTCAGTCCCCCGTGCCTGTGTAAGACCTAGGCGTGCCGCCATGCGTTCATGCATTCATACTCCCCGTGCAGGGGAAGTGGGCGGATCCTTGGGGGGGTTCTACCCTAGCCAGTGAGCTCCAGAACCCCGTGGGACAGCTCCTGAGGAGCGACACCCGAGGCTGACCTGGCACTTGCACACACATGATCACGCATGCACACAGAGGAAGGGGGGCTAGAGAGACGGCTCAGCAGTTGAGAGCACTTTGCTTCTCCGCTTCCACACGCAGCAGCTCACAGCCTCTAGGAACGCCAGTTCCAGGGGGATCCAATACCTCTCACGGCCTCTGCTTGTCCCAGCATACGCACGATGTACAGACATTTGCACAGCTACATCACATGCAAGTGAAATGGATATGTGTATCTTAAAGGTACAAGGGACGGACAGTGTTTACCTGAGCAAAGTAATTTATGAAGACGGGTACTTAAGCAGCCATGTTTTCGTGCACCAGGTTGCTAGACCCAACCTTCATCCATTTTCCTCTCTTCCTGGTGCCAGGTCATGAGTTCTCTTCCCCTCACCTTTCAGCCATCACCACCTCCCTCCTCCAAGAGGCCCTTCTACCCAGGAAGAGGAAGGTGGAATGAAGCCTCTTAGAACATCCATCCATCCTAGCACATGGCTAACCCACAGATTCTATCTAACTCTGCCCAACTTAACCTTTCATGGCTGTGAGTAGTCCCTCCTCTATGTGGTGACCTATGAGACACTTATAGTGTCACAGTAGACACTTCAGTGAGCCTACCAGGCCAGGAGCCCAAACTTTTCCAGCCCAGACTTCTCCAGAACTTTTCTGCTAGTGCAGAGACCATTGGCAAGGCTGACCTGTCAGTTGTAATGGCTGCTAAATGTAAAATGTTAAGATTCAGACACTGGGGCTGGTGAGATGGCTCAGTGGTTAAGAGCACTGACTGCTCTTCCAGAGGTCATGAGTTCAAATCCCAGCAACCACATGGTGGCTCACAACCATCTGCAATGAGATCTGATGCCCTCTTGTGGGGTGTCTGAAGACAGCTACAGTGTACTTATAATAAATAAATAAATAAATAAAGTTTAAAATCTTTAAAAAAAAAAAAGATTCAGACACTGAACCTGCTCCTCAGTAAAATGGTAATTGATTATTAGTGTCTGCAAGGGTAGGAGTGAAGGATGATGGGTAGCTGTGTATTTGCCTTCTTCCTCTACTCGGAGACTTCAAGATCCCTACCATACTAAAGTTTCCAGAGATCTGTGTTGGTGTCTTAATTTGTACCCCGTGCACAGCTGTGTTTACAACTCTTGAATGGGGCCCTCTGGTGGTCATGTGACCCGCCCTGTCAAGAGGGTATATAACAAGAAAGAAAGAGAGCCTGGCAGCTACAAGAATAATAGACATGGGATCTGTTAAAATATCATAACTACCCTGGGTTCAGTCATGAGCAGACACACACAAAAACCCATAATGCAGACATTTTATATTAAGTAGTTGAGACGGTAGCTGTGACCACAGTTGTGCACCTGTTCTGGTGAGATTCTCTTCAGTAAGGACAGCGAGCGTCCAACTGTGACCCCTTCTTCTCTCCCAGCATCCCCTGTGCACACAGCACCCTATTCCTATGCTGAGTGAGTACTGGGCCATAGAGTCCTACAACAGTCCCAACCAGACAGTTTGCTCTCCAGCCGGTGTCTCCTGGGGCTGAGTGTCCCTGATAAGAATCAGCTTTGAGGACTGTCAAACTAAAAACTCCTGGGCCATCTCAGACCCCACTGACTGAGCCTCTGAGCCTCTTTAGGGAGGGGCCTCGGCCTGTCTACTGAACAACAGCTATAGGTGACTCTCCATACCTTCAGGAGATTGGTGGAAGGGTACAAAAGTTTCACAATTCAGAATTTTGTTGTTATTTTTCAAGATAAAGTTTCTCTTGTAGCCTTGGCTGTCCTGGAACTAACTCTGTAGATCAGGCTAGCCTGGAACTCAGAGAGATCTGCCTGCCTCTGCCTCTCCTAAGTGCAGGATTAAAGTGGGTGCTACCACCACCCAACTGCAACTTAGAATTTTATGCATATTTGAGTGTTAGCTACTTTTCTTCTGGTGCATAAAGGTTTTTACTCTTTTTCTGAGTGTTGGTGATTGAATCCAGGACATGACCTTTGGTAGATAAGTACTCTACTGCTGAAAGACCCTAACTCCCCCTCTCCCCCTCTCTTTCTGTGTATCCCCTGGTTGGTCTCAGATCTGTCTGCTTGCTTGGCAGGCAGATGGGAGAAGGCACATAATTTGTCTGCCTTATCCTGGAAGGTAGCAGACCTGCCATTCTGCCAGACCCCAGAGACCGTGAGCAAAATAGCTCAGCGGGTAGAGGGGCTAGCCCCCAAGCCCAGTAACCTGAGCTTGCTGCTCACATAGTGGAAGGAGAGAGCCAGGTTCTGAAAGCTGTTCTCTGATAGTCACCTGTGCTATGGCAGACACACCACACACATGCAAAAAAAAAAAACAAGTTGTTTTTGTTGTTGTTGTTTGTTTTTGTAAAAAAAAGGAATTTCTCAGAGCTGCACGATAGATAGTGCCCCAACCCTGAGTGGTCTCTCTACTCCCACAGGGTGTGAAGGAGTTCAAGTGTGAGGTGTGTGGCCGGGAGTTCACCCTGCAGGCCAACATGAAACGTCACATGCTGATCCACACCAGTGTCCGGCCCTACCAGTGCCACATCTGCTTCAAGACCTTTGTGCAGAAGCAAACCCTCAAGACCCACATGATTGTGCACTCACCTGTGAAGCCGTTCAAGTGCAAGGTATGGGATGGTTCCCTCGCCTGCCTGGGCTGGCCTGGGCTTAGAGGGGTTGGGGTGGAGGGCCAGTGGGGAATTGAAAGGTTGTGATGCAGCCACTGCAGGGACCTGGTCAGGACCCCGCCATGGGATGTGAGCCGCAGTTTCTACCTCAGGCTCCGAGTGAGCAAGAGAGGCAAGGAGCAGCGCCTTTACCTCTCTCTGGTCACAGAGGAAGGGATATCATGCTGTGTGCGGTGGGAGTAGATTGGCCAGGATGGCAGGCTCCCCACAGCCCTCTGGTACCCTCCCTGTTCTTCCAGGTGTGCGGGAAGTCCTTCAACCGCATGTACAACCTGCTGGGTCATATGCACCTGCACGCAGGCAGCAAGCCGTTCAAGTGCCCGTACTGCTCCAGCAAGTTCAACCTCAAGGGAAACCTGAGCCGCCACATGAAGGTCAAGCATGGCGTCATGGACATCAGCCTGGACAGCCAAGGTGGGTGGGCTGTGCGCAGTGGACAGAGCAGGATTGACAGCAGCATGGCGCACTCAGGAGTCTCCTGTCCAATTAGAGGCGTAGGGAGGCTGGCCAAGGCCGAGACATCAATGAGGTGGGCTCAGGTCTGGAGAGAGGGGGAACCTGGAGAGCCATCATGGCAATAACGGGTGGGGGGGTATTTATGTCTTTTTCCAAGGACTTACATGGGCTCACTAAAACAATAATAAAACAATAACTTATACACGTTGAGTGCTGTGTAACTCATGTGACCCTCCCAGGGAGGCTGGCTCTGGTATCATTCCTATAGCAGAAACTGCAGGGCAGAGAGATGAGGTAACTTGGTCATAACACATGAGAACGGTAGATGGGTCATCTCTCTTGTCATTATGAGGTGCCATGATCATTGCAAGTAAGTGGGTGGGAAAGTGATGGGGGGTGGGGAGGACACAAGGTCACACCTCCCAAGTGCACACAGGAGAGTCTCAGACATTCAGTCATGGTACCTGCTGGAGAGAATACAGCCACATAGTCAGAGATGGGTATTCCTGTCAGTAAGTTTTATGAGAGAAACAAAATAGATCTGTGTACGGCGGCAGTACACACAATTCAGGCATTTAGGAACTGAGGCAGGAAGACAAGCATCTCAAGGCCAGCATGGCTATCCAGTGAGACCCTGCAGCATCAATAATAATAGCCTGAGAGAGATTTCCAGAGAGGCTAGGTGCGGCTCCACTTACCTGTAATGCAAGCACTTGGGATAGAGAGGCAGGATTACAAGTTTGAGGTCAAGCCAGGCTATATAAGAACCTCTCTAAGCAAAAAAAGAAAAATTTCTGGAGGATGCTACATCTTAGTGACTGTTAATGAGACATCCCTTCTGTCTGGTCACAGCAGAGCTGACCACTGGTCTACAGTTCCATTGTGGGGAGGTGTCTTCCGATTGTACAGGCAGGAGGCAGCTAAAGGCGTACCTGAGATTCCTCCCTAAGCCCTCAGTGCATTGGCAGCAGCTGGGTGGTTTGACTAAGCCAATACAGATGGCTAGGGACTTGGGTTCGGAGCATCTGGCCAGTAAAGTTTCTGGCAGAGGTGACACTGGCTTGTCTAGGAAGGAAGTCTTACTATGGCTGTGTTGGTAGGTAAGTAGCAACCCTATAGCCTACATCTGGATGTTCTCTGTAGTTCCTTGATACACACTGTCTGATGTGGGCTTAGCCTTGCCCCAGACCTGCTACTGAGTGGGAGTCCTCATCACCAAAGGCTCTGTGTTCCTTGCCTAATGGTCCTTGCCAGAATCTCCCAGAACTGGCATAAAAACTGCCGGGGTTCCAGCAGTCTCTAGGAGAGGGATCTTTGAATAGCTTTTGTATGCATAGGATTTTTTTGCTTCCATGTATGTCTGTGTACCACGGGCTTGCCTAGTGAAGTCCAGAGGAGGCTGTCAGATCCGGTGGAACTGGAGTGACAGTTACAGACACCATGTGGGTGCTGGCAATCATTTCTGGGGCTCTGGAAGAATGCCCTGTGCATTAAACACTGAGCCATCTCTCCAGCACGGTTGAAGAATGTCGTTAATGCTGCCGGCTGGGTCTGGACTCAGGTGCAGGGCTGGGGTTGAAGCCCTTTGCATCCTTCCCTGTGCATCCATGTGAGAACTTTACTGCAGTGGACTTGCCTTGTAGCTGGTCATCAGCAGAGACCAAGCCAACCTTGTCCTTTTGCAAATAACTGGAGCCATCAAACCTGGTTCTCTGGGGTGAGGGGAACAATGTCTTTCCTCATTTCCAGGAATGCTTAGCCCTGCTGCTAGAGCAGCTGGATGCTCGTATGCCTCTTCTAGTTCAACACAGTCTTCAACTCTGTGCGGAGTTCAAGGCCAGCCTGAGGTACTTGCCTGAAGCAATGGACATGAAGCGGGGACATGAAGTTTGACCATAAGCAGTGGTGGAATATGATGGGCTGGCAGTATGAATGGAGAACAACCTAGGCATGGTTCATATTTAACAGTCTGCAAGAATTAGAGATAGCTCAGAGCAGGTAGTGCTTGCTTAGCATGCACAAGGTCCTGGGCTTGACCCCAGCACCCCATAAATTGGATGTGGTGGTGCACCACTGTGATCTCAGCATTCTGGAGATGGAGACAAGAGGTCCAAAAGTTCAAGGTCATCTTTGACTATATAATGAATTCGAGGGTAGCCTGAGATACATGAAATCTATACAAGAGAGAAAGCCATGTGTGGTGGATCACAGCTTTAATCCCAGCAATGGGGAGGCAGAGGCAGGCAGTTCTTCGAATTCTTGGCCAGCCTGGTCTACATAGTAAGTTCCAGGACAGCCAGGGCTACACAGAGAAACCCTGTCTCAAAAAAAAAAAAAAAAAAAAAAAGTGGAGAGGGGGGTTGATTGAAAGCCTAGGCCATCTTTAAAGCCAGGTGAATTATGAGACCCCACAACACTGGCATTTTCCCCTGCACTCAAGGTAGAACAGCAGCCACCAGAACACTGCTTCCTGGCACGTCCGGAAAGGGACAAAAGCTGTCCTCCTTCTTTAAAACCAATAACTTGCCAGCAAGCATTCCTTTCTGACCCACTGGTCAGAATTAGGTTACAGGCCAATTCCTAAGCCACTCATTGGTAGAGGAGGGTGAATTTGTGACCCTCAGGGGATAGATATATAGAAGATACTCCTGGCATCAGGTGGGGAGAGTACAAGACCCTGTGATGTCCTGCACTGGCCCACCACAAAGGATTGTGGCCCCAGATATTAGTGATGTCAAGGTTGAGATGCCCACCTCGGACCTATCAGGGTGAGGTCTGTTTCCCCCTAACTACCAAATTTCTTCAGCGGGTAGGAGCAAAACCCATTCTGCCATTCTCCCAGGCCCCCAGTTCATACCAATCCATGTCTCTTCAGGAGGCACTCTGCATGTGTCGTAACAGCAAGCTTTATAGTAAGATTCCAGTTTGACAGAATTACAAGGCACCTCTCAGACCTCCTCCTGTCTCCAGAGATGCTTTGACAACCTACCTTGGCTGAGTTTGTCCTTGGAGAACCCAGGACCAGGGTAGGGCTGGTTTGGTGCAGTAATGTGGAAAAACCAAGCCTGCCAGTGCTCCAAGGTAGAGCTTTGCAGGTTCACAGGAGCACTTGTGGCTTGACTTTGGGAAGTCGATCAGCCTCTCGGTCTGCATGCCGAGGTTGCAGGCAAACATTGGATGAGGTCTGGGGAACACTTGGCGTGCAGCAGGTATGAGTCCCATAGCAGAGGGAGAACCAGTGACAGACACTGCAGGTGACCCAGGAGGGCTTAGTGACCTAGTAGGGCCAGGGCAGCGTAACCCAGAGGTCAAGGACAGGCCAGGGATCTGTTCTGTCCAAGGCCTGCCCTTGTACACCCAGCAATAGGGTCCGTAACCGCCTGGATGCAAAGACCAAGGAAACAGAGGCTGGACTTTAAGGTCCCCCTCTCTTCCTGCAGGACACTGGGGACGCCCAGTGATTAGGCCTAACTGTGCCCCTCTCTTGTAGACCCCATGATGGAGCTGGCAGGCCCTGACCCTTCTGAACTTGACAACCATCAGGAGATGGAGGACTTCGAGGAAAACTCGTACACCTACAGCAGTGTGGACGGCAGCGCAGAGGCCAGCGCCCTCACTGAGCAGGCCATGAAGGAGATGGCCTACTACAATGTGCTATAGCAGGCCGCTGAGTGGGTGGGGAGGGCAGGGTGAAACCTACACACCGAGGGCTGCCACTCTGCAGCCCAGAACCAAGCTACTGCCCACTGCCCAGCCCTCCTCCCCCCCAACCCTCAGTCATTTGCACCACTAGGGACCTTTAGACCAAATGGAGACGTACTACTGTCCTTGCAGGGAGCTGGGCACAGGCCTAGGCATCCCGGTGAGGGATAGGTAACCAGGAGGTCCACATCTGGTTCTCCTTGGCCTGCTGCTGCGGGTGGGTAGGGGAAATGCTAGTGAGGCCTCTTACAGGCAGACTTAGAGGTCTTCTCCAAGCCACCTCAGACATAGAGGCGCTCTCCAGGAAGAGAACGCTTGAGCCAGGTCTTGTCTCTCTTCTGCACCGACTCTGGCCTTTAAGGACATCTGAGCCTCTGCACTGGCCAGCACTGCCCACCTCCACCCTGCTCAGACCCAAGAACCTCTTTCCCTTCCCTCATCACTCAAGAGCCAGGCAGGGCACTCTGCCTTCTACCTCCTGGGCCTCCCCCTTGCTCCCCACAGGCATGCATGCGGCCCTGGCCCTGCTTGTAGGAGAGCGAGGGAAGTCCAGCCTCCAGAGCACCCCACACCCCAGCCAGCCTGCAGAGCTCCCCTGCCCCAGCCCTGGTTGAAAGTGTCCCTAATATGCATTTCAACAAATTTCATCCAGGTCTGTTCCAAGCTAAGGTACCAACCAGTGTCCTCACCAAACAAAATCAGGACATTGATTGCCTTGTGTTTGGCAAGCATTAACAAAGGTGGAGGCCCCTTGAGCTGGGGGGGGGGGGGCAGGGTGACACATCTCTGGGACCAAGAGGCTGTCCTGGGGGAAGCCAAGGAAGACCACCCGTGGGAAGAGGGGAACTAGAATGTTTTGTTTTCGTTTTTTTATGAGCAGAGAGTGGGTGAGCTGAGGCTTAGCAGGCTCCTAAGGAAGAACAACAGACTTAATTGAAGACCATAGACAGGGGGGGGGTCTGTTGTGAACAAGTGAGGATATTTTTAAGGTAATTTATGTTTTCCTTTCCAACTCTCTGGTCTATCCTCTTTGATGGAGAGGGATTTTTTTTTTGTTTTTGTTTGTTTTTGTTTTGTTGGTTTGGTTTGGTTTTTTTTGTTCTTCCAAGCCTCAGCTTTCTTGTGTGCTGTGTGTGCTTCCTGCTTCCCTTTCCTAAAGCAACCGGGCCTGAGGGACTGGTGCCCCCCGCCCAGGTATATCACTCGCTGGGTGCATCAGAAAGCTAAGGCAGGAGGGAAGGGGAGGCAGAGAACTTACCTGACCCTCTCCAGCTGGCCCTCTTCACCTGTCCACTCTCCTCCCCTCTGTCCTTGAGGTAGTGACTAGGACATTCATAAGCTCCCGAGCACCCAAACCCCTGCCCACAAACCCCAAGGGGAGGAGCAGGCAGGGCTAACCCCAAAAAGGCATAGATGAAGCCACCTGCTTTGGCTGAGAAACCAAGAGGGGGAAACCAGCTGGGGCAGAGGGTGCTGATTGGCAGTACAACTGCCCCCCAAGCCTGTCCCTAAGCGAAACATCAAGCCAGGCCTCAGGGTGACTGTTCAGGACTGGGGGTGAGGGGGACACAGTGGCCCAAGTATGGTTTCCCATGGTTTCTGGCCTCCCAGGTGCCCATCACGATGACCCTCAGGTGGCAGTGATTAGGTGTCACTGTATAAGACATTTCTCCTGCTGAGCAGAAGGCATCACCCCTGCAAACTACCTCTTCCCACAATGACTTTCTCCCCTGGTACCAAAAAGCACCCTATACTTCCTTCTCCTCCTTCTCTTCTCCTGCCAACACAGTGGCCTTGGTCTTGGAAATAGAAGGGAGAAGTCTGGCCTGGATGGGGGCGCCATTGTCTCCCAGCCTGCCACTGGCACAACCCCTGGGGGTGCCATACTCAAAACCCTGCCCTCACCTTGTGCCCCGGCAACTCGGAGAGGAAGGCACAGCACAGTACACAGTTGGAGCTGGAGGTGGTCCTGGCAAGGTTCTGCCAGCCTTACCCCTCCCAGGCTTCCGAAAAGGGTGACTCAGAAGCCCTGGCAGAATTCCACTCTAACTTATTTTGACGTGTATACAAACCAACTGTTTAGCGATTCCACTTGTGCAGAGCCCTACTGTGTTTTTATGTTCCTGTTTAAAAGAGAAGTTTACTTAGCAATAATTATAAATAAATGAATATTCTTTAGTGAGGTGACTGTACATGCTTCTTCTCGCTGCTCTTGGAGGCCCTTCTTCCGAATGAGGCTCCAAGTCACAAGCCAGACAATCTCAGCCACCTAACCTGCCAGATAGTTAGGGAGGGACATGCTCCAAGCCCCTAGGGTAGATTTTATTGTTTAAGACAAGGTCTCAATAGGTCAAACCTACCTGTGAAGGGCTGGGGCTACAGATGAGTTCTCCCATACCCAGCTTCTTTTTTCTGGGTGGTTTTTATAGTTTTGAGGTCTACCTGTGTCTGGCCTGGAACATAACTGTCTTCCTGTCTCAGCTTCCTGAAGCAAGATTACAAGGATGTGTGCACACCTGGCCTTTTCAGATTTCTTGTTTTCTATTTTTGAGACAGGTTAAGTGCTGGGATTTCAGGCTTGCACTGCTATCTATCCCTAACTTGTTTGCAAATATTCCCACTCTTGGATCTGCAAACATAAACCCCGTGGCTAGAGTTAAGAGATAGATAACTAGAGTACTTTTCCAGAGGATCCCGGTTCAAGTCCCATCACGTGGCAGCTCTCAATTGTCTCTAACTCTAGGGGCTCCACTGCCCTGTTCTGACTTCAGTGGCCCTTGCATGTACGTGGTACACAGACATACAAACAGGCAAAATACCCATAAAATAAATAGTTTTAAACCTGAAGCTAGGGCTGTGGATGAGGCTTGTTTGGTAGAGTGTCTGTCTCCAACCAGGAGACCACCCCGGATCTGATACCCAGCACCATATACACAGTCTTGTGACACATGCCCATGATAACAACATCCAAGAGGTAGACAGGACGCTAACAAGTTCAAGGTCATCCTTAATTACATAGAAATTTGAGGCTAGTCTAGGATATACAAAGCTATGTCTTTTAAGAAAGAATAAACGGCGGGCGACAGGGACCTGAGAATTCAGCTTAATGATCTTAGCATCTTAGCGATAAAATGCTTGCCTTAGCTAAGGTCAACTCTCAGCACTGCCAACAATCAACTCTGGATACAGAGAGCTGACTTTATTATCAAAAAGTTACTCAACAGGACCAACAAGCAGTAAGTCACTGACTGCACGGGGACAGTGCGTTCCAATGAGTATATATATGGCTTTGGAGCAACTTTTCAACATTACTTTTCTAGTTGTGTCAAAGGATAAACCTGAGGATGGGAATAGGGGATCCCATACATAGACCTAGGCAAGCCTGAGCAGGCCTGCAAAGCAGAGACTGGGGGAATCTGTCTCCAGTGTTTAACAGGGAAAATGGATCTGAGCATGATCACATAGGCCTTGGGAAGCATAGATCCAAACTAGCCAGAGCTATGTAGTGGTGAGGCCTTGTCTCTCAGCTAAATAAGCAGAGGTAGAATGTTTGCTTAGTGTACATACACAAAGGCTGGAGTGTCAGCACTGCAAAAGGTGCACGTGTTAATAATGTGTTAATAAGACTATCACATGGCAATAGATAGAGGGAAGGGAGACTCTTAGGAGACTATGTGAGCCTCTGTCCTTAGGCCCAAGCTACCTCCTCTAGCTCAGGGACAAACACTGCAGGCAACTTTGTGAGGAAGCCAGGGCCTTACCCCAGAAGTCTGCCAACTCAGGCAGCCGGAGAAGAATGCAGGAGGCCCACAGGCTACCTTGTTCCCTCTCGTGAAAGGTGGCCCCCTGACTGACCTAGTAACAGCCTGAGGCACCCCAGCCTTGTCCCTGGGGCATCCTGCCAGCTGCTTCCTCCCACTCAGGGACAAACACATCAAGACAGTTTTTCGAAGAGCTTTTTAGTAGCTAAATATGGCACCATGTGATTCAGAGCAATATAAATTACAGTATGCAAAACACACTGACTGACTGAGGTAAGGCACACCGTTCCTGCCTCATGTCCACTGTGAGGGAAAATGCTCATATACTTTAAAAAACATCTCCATCATATATATATGTAAAAAAATATGTCCCCTACAAAGGCCACCAGAGAGAGGGGCTGTGAGGCCCACCCGCTGCCGTATACGGAGCACCCACTGGAGCTGGGTAGTCCACCCCTACTGCTTGCCCAGAGCTCTGTCCAGGTTGCTCTTAATGGTGTCCAGGAAGTCTGTGGTGTTCAGGAAGTGCTCATTCAGCTTCACACTGCCAAGAGAACATGGAGGGCAGGGGGTGACTCAGGCCTCCTGGAGGCCATCAACCAAGCCCGTCCCAGGCACATCAGACCTCAGGCATCAGAATGACCTTCTCATGACACCAAGCACAGGTCCAAGTTTGCTAGTAGCCCACTGCTAGAGGGCCACAATAAATTCAACAGAAAGTTAAAAGTGACAAGGTGCCGGGCACAGGCCTTGTAAAAGAAGCTGGGGAAAGAAACTAAGCAACTGCCAGTGGGGACCAACTCAGGCTTGGTCTAGGGAGGCTTGCCCTGAGCCATTTTGCAGGACTTGTCCTGTCTCAGACCCCAGGTAGCTCTACCCACTCATGAGAGGGACTCTACGTGGGGTCCCTTGGCTTCCTCCCACCTGCCGAGGTCTCAAGCCCTGTTCCCCAAAGTACACACTTGCTGAGGCCATGGATGCAGCCAGCCAGGTCCTTGGTCATAGCTCCACTCTCCACAGTCTGCACGCACACCTTCTCCAGAGTCTGTGCAAACCTGCAGAGGATGCGGTGGGTGAGGCCCTGGCATGCTGGGCAGAACTGTGGGCTGCGCCAGCTCAAGCCCTCCCCAGAAGCTCACCTGATGAGGTCCTGGTTCCCATCCAGCTTTCCCCGATGCTCCAGACCCCTTGTCCAGGCAAAGATGCTGGCAATAGGGTTGGTACTGGTGGGCCGGCCCTGGGGACAGGCCACAGGATCAGCCGAGAACCAGATACAGCTATCTACCTCCAGACCGGCAGATCAGGCTCATCCTCCCAGCCACCAGGGCCAGTGGGCTTCAGACCCTGAAGTGCACACATTACCTTCTGGTGCTCTCGGTAATGGCGGGTGACTGTCCCATGAGCAGCCTCAGCCTCAATTGTCTTCCCATCAGGACAGACCAGCACAGATGTCATCAGACCGAGGGAGCCAAAGCCTGGGGGTTGGGCAGATTTCCCCTCAGGACCATGCTTCAGCTCAGAACCCTTCCTCTTAGACCCCATGCCAACCCACTGCAGCTGAGAGGACAGTAGAGCCTCCCAGGCAGCTGTCATCAGCTAGAACCAGTCTGTCCTCCCTTTCCAGACCTCATAGCCTGAGGCTGTCAGTCCTGAAGCCTCCCAGGCGACCATCTCAAGAAGAAATCCCCCACCATCAGCTATTTTGCAACCTTTCCTGTTTCTGCTGCTGTTAGCCCCTTTATTCCAAATGTCCCCAAATCCAGATTTCAGCTGGAATGAGTCTGTTGTCAAGGTCTCTGGGGAATCAAAAAATTCCCCCAGACCCCCAAAGAATGTGACGGCCCGAGGAAGAAAAAGAGGGGAGCTTACATAAGAAAAAGATCCAGCTTGGTTTTGTTTTCTGGGTTTTTCTTTTTTATTTGTTGTTTGTTTGTTTGTTTGTTTTTGTGTAGGGGATGGTGATCATGTGCCAGTGTATGTGTAGAAGTCAGAGGACAGCTTTGTAAGAGTCTGTTTTCTCCACCATGTAGGTTCTGGGGATCAGACTCAAGCTGTCAATCTTGGTGGCAAGTGCCTTTACCACTGAGCTATCTCAATGATCCCCTTTTCTGTATGGTTTATTTTTGTTTGGCCTGGAACTCATTATGTAATCCAAGCCAGCCTCAAATTACAGCAGTCTGCCTACCTCGTCCTCCTGAATGCTGAGGTTACAAGGGTGAGGCATCTGAACTCAGCCTCCTGGACTCCTTTCTCTGTTACAGCAGTCACAGGGACAGACACAGGCAGGTCGCTTGGACCCACCCAGCCAGCTAGTCTGCCCTGTCTCAAGGCAGAGGGAAGACAAGACAGCTTGGCTGGTAGAGGTGCTTGCCACCAAGCCTGACAACCTGAGTTCAATCTCTAGGACCCACATAGTGGAAAGGATCAACTCCTTCAGGGTGACCTCCGACCTCCACACGTGTGCTGCACATGGGCACAAGAACAGATAAAGAAAGGCCTGTGGCTGTAGCTCAGTTGTAGTGCACTCGCCTAGCTTTCGTGAGGCCGTATGTATAATCCGAGTAGTGCTGGGTAGACAGAAAACTTTTTAGAGAGGGTCTATTATATTAAAGTCCTGCTGCCCTAAAACTGGCTATGTCCTCGAACACACAGAGATCCAACTGCCTCTGTTTATGATGCCACCATGCTTGGCCTTCTAAGTGTAATTTTTAAAATTATAAGGAATGTAACAGAAGACACCTGACATCAACTTCCGGCCTCCACGGGAGATCACACACACACACACACACACACACACCTCCAGAAGATTCTTTGAGGAGGCCTTGCTCATGCTCTTGGCTGTATCTCACCTTCTTCCCCAGAGCCTTTCCTTGACTTAACCCTTGTGCTTACAATCACACTGACATATTTTAATTAAAAAAAAAAAACACTGGGTAGTGGTGTACAATTTTAATCCCAGCACTCAGGAGGCTGAGGCAGGTGGATCTCTGAGTTTGAGGCCAGCCTGGTCTACAGAGTGAGTTCCAGGACAGCTAAGGCTACACAGAGAAATCCTGCCTCAAAAAAAAGAAAAAGAAAAAGAAAAAAGAAAAAAAAAAGTCATTCCAGTCATGGAGTACCAAAAGCTCCTCCCCCAGGGAGCGGGTTGTCCCACCGTACCTTGAGCCAGGATGTCAGACTGCACGTCTCCATCATAGTTCTTGCAGGCCCACACAAAGCCACCGGAAGACTTGAGTACCTGGGCCACCATGTCGTCGATGAGTCGATGCTCATACCAGATCTTATTCTTGTCAAAGTCAGTCTTATAGTGCCTGGGGACAAAAGGGCTTGTCTCGGGGAGAGGACAGGAGGTTGGCAGGTTAAAGACCCCTCCCTGCACCTCGAAGCTGAACCAAGCGCACACTGGGAAAGCAACCTCCCCAGGTGAAGTAAGGATGGCGCAAGGGAGCTGGGGGCTGTGGTGCCCTCAGGAAGCGTCAGAGGCTGTTACTTGTCAAAGATCTCCTGGAAGATGTCCTTGAAACGCCCATCATAGGCCTTCAGAATGGTGTTCTTGGTGCTCAAGTAGAGCGGCCATTTCTTCTGGATAGAGTACTGGAAGCAGCTGTGCGCGAAGCCCGAAATGGACTGTGGGGAGAGCGGGCATAGCATGGCCCCCAGGCTGAGGACTGCTAATCTGCCATGGTCCCAGGGCTAGGGCCAGGGCCACAGCATCTCCATAAGACTCCTCAACTCCTGCTACCATAGAACGAGCCTCCGTTGTTATGGTTGGCCAATCTTTTCCCACCAGAAAAGCATAGACCCTGCTGCCAACCTTACTTGTACAGTTCTCTCTACCTCATAATTCCTAGACCTTATAGCTGGTGAAGGTCTGGTTAAGCGGCCTACTGCTAGGCTTGATTGACCACGTGTCTCCAACTTATCCAATCAGAGCCCTTCCCTGGCCATCAGTGATTGGCTCAAAGGTGGTCATATGACCCAATTATGGTCCACGCAAGGAGGCATTCTTTTCTGACCAATTGGTCTTTTCTACCTCTTCCTGGCATGAGAATGAGGCCAATAGAAGAAAACTACAAACTAGGCAGAGAGAGATGGGCTAGAGAGGAGGATGGCTAGGGCCTTACCTCGTCAGTGTTGTACATCCCCATACCAACGCCTCCGGCAGGGAAGTTATACACCTCCCACTCCTTGGCACCACTGCCATCCTTTGGGGTGAAGACCAACTTGAACGTGCCAGCTCGATCTACCACAAAATCTGTGGCCTTGTACTGCAGAGAGGAGAGGCAGTTTGAGCCAAGGCTTCCTGTGGGAAGCATGAGTCAACAGACTGTATCTCCGAGCCTGGCCTACCTGGTCGCCATGGGCATGCCTGCCAATGGTGATGGGTTTGGTCCAGCCAGGGACAAGGCGAGGGATATTTTTGCAGATGATTGGCTCTCTGAAGACAGTTCCCCCAAGGATGTTCCGGATGGTTCCGTTAGGGCTCTTCCACATTTTCTTCAGCTTGAACTCTGTGAGGACAGAGATATAATAGACCCACCAAAGCCCAATCTCTCAACCAGAAAGTACCCCAAGCCATACAGGGGCCCCAGAAGTCATCCTGGAGGAAGTAGAAGAGTCTAGACTCTAGAGCAGTGGTTCTCAACCCAGGGATTGAACGATCTTTTCACAGGGGTCACCTAAGATCATCGGAAAACACAGATATTGACATTATGATTCCTAACAGTAGCAAAGTTACAGTTATGAAGTAGCAACGAAAATAATTTTATGGTTAGGGTCACCACAACATGAGGAACTGTGTTAACGGTCGCAGTGTTAGGAAGGCTGAGAGTCCTGCTGAGTTATCATTAAATAAGTTGTAAAGTGCCCAGAACAGGACCTGGCTGGCATTCTTACCAGGTCCACATGGAGGTTGCTTAGTGAGGAGAAAGGGCAGCTTCCTCCACCCCATCCTGCCCAAGATACTAAGAGCTTGTCCATAAAAGAATGAGCTATAAACCCCAACACTGGGCTGGAGATGTAGCTCAAGTGCACAGTGCTTGCCTAAGCATTTATCAGGGAAGTGAACTCAGGACTAAAACTGACCCCCCAGTGTGCTCCAGGCAGCTGGTCTGGAGACTGCCCACATTTCCTGGGTTTTCCTTTGTTATCAGTTTGCAGTGCTGGGGATTGAGTCCAGGGCCTTATGCATGCTAGGCAAGAACGTGTCCCTGAGCTACACCCTCAGCTCTGAAGAGTAACTGGAAGGCTTGTCTTCCTCACAATGCAGAAACTAGGAAGGAAACATCATAAAGCACATTCATCTATTGTTTTTGAAGCTTGAGGACAATGTTATTAGTTTAAGAGAAGAACAAGACAGGCAAGCTGTAAATCTCAGCAGCTGCCAGAAGAAAGGAGATGGAGAGAGGAAGAGAAAAGGCCACACTGTGTGCAGTGGGGCAGGGGGAGGGGTAATCAAGTAGCCACATAGCAAAAGAGAGGGAGTCTTCAGAAGATGCTCACAGTTCCAGGGAAAGCAAAGTAAGTTTAGCATTACATCATCACTGACGCCCCACCCCCACTTTAGCCGGCATTATGTCATCACTGACAACCCCGGGGGGTGGGGGTGGGGGCTTCTGCCCAGCCTCTGTAAACCAGACTACCAAATAGTCCAAGAGGCCAGAAGGCCAGGCTGTTAAAGACCTTCACTCATATGAGAGAAACAGCACTGTCTCCTTCCTCCCTGTAACTGCTGATGCCCCTTGCTGGTGTAAGCCATAGAAACACAGCACAGCAAGGGTACCACCTTCCTGCTTCCAGGAGACCTGAAACCTGGCCTGGCCATGAAAATGAGGCTGGTCCCTAATGGCACCTCCCCAAGGCATGTCATAGTGACCTCACAGGCCCTGCAGCACATCAGACTTTCTCAGCAAGACTGGACTGACTTAAGGTCTCCATCATCAGCCTCAGGGAAGCTCAGCTCTGGACGCTCCTATCTCCCAGTCCCAGATGAGTGATATAGCCAACCGCTTCCAACTAAGCATGATAGCCTGTGACCCCCCCCCCCAGTCTCTGTGACCCCATCACACTTCATACCTTCCACACGGGCCTCATCGGGGGTGATTGTGGCACACTTAACAGCCACACTGTACTTCTGGGTGGCCAGCGCAGAGTCAATGGTGACCTGGTCATTGGTCTGGTCACGATTTGGAAGCCCAAGGTCAAAATACTTAAGCTGGACATCTACATGAGGAAGAATGAGCTGAGGAAGAAAGCCAGAGTAAAGTGTCAAGCAGACAACTGACTTGGGCAGGATGCCATGGCCAGACAAGCTGACAGCCTGGGGCCACACAGTTAAGACCCTGTCTCTGACTGGAGAGATGACTACACACTTAAGTATACTGCTCCTGCAGACAGCCCAAGTTCAATTCCCTAGAGCCTATATCAGGTGACCACCCGTAACTTCAGCTCCAGAGAACCTGCCACCTCTGGAAATGACATTCATGTCTATACCCACACGCAGGCACACAATGAAAAATAAAGCCTTGTTGTTGTTGTTGTTGTTGCTGCTGCTGCTGTTGTTGAGTAGGGGTCTCACTATGTAGTCCTGGAACTCAGAGAGATCTACCTGCCTCTACCTTGTGAGTGCTGAGATTAAAGGCATGCACCACCATGCACACTGCATGTACGTCTGTTTTGCTTGCATGTATGTCTCTGCGTATGCATGCCTGGTGTCTGTGAAGAGAGAAGAGTATATTAGACAGAGGTGAGCTGGCATGCAGGTGCTGAAAATTGAACCTGGGTCTTCTGCAAGAACAAGTGCTGTGCCGGGTGGTGGCGCACGCCTTTAATCCCAGCACTTGGGAGGCAGAGGCAGGCGGATTTCTGAGTTCGAGGTCAGCCTGGTCTACAGAGTGAGTTCCAGGACAGCCAAGGCTATACAGAGAAACCCTATCTCGAAAAACAAAACAAAATAAAAAAAACAAAAAAAAAGAAAGAAAAGAAAAAGAAAGGAAGGAAGGAAGGAAGGAAGGAAGGAAGGAAGGAATCAGCACACGGGCGTGCATATGAGGAGATGTGCCTGTGTCATGGCTAGCACTTGGAGAGCAGAAGACACCTTGCAGTAATTTGTCCTTTCCTTTCTCTGTGTGAGTCTCAAGGATTGAACTTACATCCTCAGACTTGTCAGCAAGCACTTTTACCTGCTGGACCATCTAGCCTGTCCCAGTTAGTTTCTTTTGTTCGTTTTGTTTTGATTTTTTGAGATAGGGTTTTTCTGTGTAGCCCTGGCTGTCCTGGAACTGCAGACCAGTCACTCAGAGATCCACCCACCTCTGCCTCCCGAGTGCTGGGCTTGGCACAGTAGCTCTTTGGGTAAAGGCACTTACGACCAAGCCAGGAAGTCTAATCCCTGGGTCTCACTTGGTAGGGGGAACTGACCTCTGACCTCCATGTGTGCACCACAGCACGCTCGTGCGCACAAATGTAATCAAAAGCCTTGAAGAGATGAAGAAACAAACTTTGAAAAGCTTGCACATTGCAGCACCAGACTGCCCAGGACAGGCACTGGCTGAAGACAAAGAACTAGCAACCACTGATGCTGTTACACAAGGAAGGCGGGGCAGAAAGTGAGAAATGGGACTGCTGTCTACCAGGGACCCAAGGAACCCATAGGGACCTGCCGCCCACTGTAGGAGAGGTGCTATACCTTCTCCTTGATGAACTGCCAGATGATCCGGGTCATCTCGTCGCCGTCCATCTCCACCACCGGCTTCTCCACCTTAATCCTCTTCTCAGCATCTAGAATTGGGCACACAGCATATCACATCCCCATCCTGGGGCAGCAGCAGGGAGCAGCACATCACATCCTCCGTCCTCCCTCCAGTTCAGTACTTCAATAAGGAGGGGCAATTAAAGACAACAGGTCACCAATGGTCCAGCAACTGCTCCCTCTCCTGCTTTTAGGACCTCCATTTCCATGTGGAGGATGACCGTATAGAGCCAACCCATCCCACCCTCCTTTGGCAGCTGAATCCAGCCTGGCCAGTCAGATCCTCTCCCGTTGGAAGCTGAAGAGGCCAAGAGAGAACCACAGCCAGATGGCCTACTCAGCCAGTGCCAAGTCAGGGGAATCTGCAAACTCCCCACTTCCACAAGGCTCAGCTATTCCCTTTCTCCTGTAATCCTGTGTTCTTCCAACGCAACCCTCTCACAGTCACTAAGCTTGACTGTCATCTACAACCTGGGAGTCCCCAAAGCTTGGAGCCAGGAGAAAAATGTGCAGATCTATAGCAAGAGCCCAACACATGTCTGACAACAGTGCAAGCCCGCTTATTCCAGTCACCATCTATTGCAAAACAATCCCAAGGGAAGTGTCACGGTGCCATCTTGTTTGTTTATTTGTTGATTGGTTGGTTGGTTCTTTGGTTGGTTTTTGTTTTGTTTTGTTTTTGAGATGTGATCGGGCATGTGTAACCCTGGCTCTTGAACTCCCTGTATAACAAAGGATGACCTTGAATGTCTGATCTTCCTGCCTCTACCTACTTCATCGAGGGATTCCCTGCCTGCACTCTACACTAGCTTGGTTTCCTCTTTATATATCATCTGCATATGTAACCAGTCTGGCCTATTATTCACTGTATGACCAGTCTAGCCTCGAACTCATAATCCTCCTGCCTTGGCTTCTCAACTACTAAGATTACGGGTGTATGTTACAATACTCACTTCATTGATTCTATTTTATTGTTTTTATAAATTTTATCTTTCCTTTTAGTAGTAGTAGTAATTTAATGTGCATTGGTGTTTTACCTGAATGTCTGTCTGTGCAAGGGTGTCAGATCCCCTGGAACTAGAATTACAGACAGTTGTGAGCTGCCATGTGGGTGCTGGGAATTGAACCTGGTCTTCTGGAAGAGCAGCTCTTAACCACTGAGCCATCTCTCCAGCCCCTCATTGCTTCTACTTTGAGCAGATTACTGCCCCAGGTTACAGGAACACGACAAGGCCCAGAGGACTTGGACCTTCCTCACTGGGAACAGACTTGTGCCACCTGAAGAGGGACCTCAGCCTCAGAGCCAAGAAGGTTTAAGTGAATTGGTTATTCTAGAAAGGTATCAAATCCCCAACATGGAGGCAAACTAGCTCAATGAAAGGAAGTAGCTACCAAGACTGTCAACCTAAGTTCAATCTCTGGAACCCGCAGAGTGAAAGAAGAGAACCAATTTGTCCAAATTATTCTATTGTTCTCTGTCTCTGCACCCCCTCTCTCACAAACTTTTAACATGTATTTGTTTATGATATGAGCATTTTGCCTGTATGTGCACCATATGCATGCCATATCTGAGGTCAGAAAAGGGCACTAGGTTTCCTGGAATTGGAGTTATAGATGATTGTGAGCTGCCAGTGGGTGCTGGGAATCAAACTCCGGCCTCTGTAAGAGCAGTAAGTACTCCTAACTGTTGATCTTCTCTCCAGCTCCTTAAAAATATCTTTAAGAAACCTCAACAATTTAGTTTGGGGCAACTCAGCTGATAAAATGCCTTTTTAGCATGCATGAAGTCTTGGGTTCAGTCCTTAACATTCCATAAACTGACTGTGGTGACATGTGCCAGTAATCCTAGCGCTGAGGAGGAGGAAAAGAAGAAGAGGAAAAGAAGGAGGAGGAAGAGGAAGAGGAAGAAGAGGAGGAGGAGGTTAACTGGAGGTAAGTTCCAAGGTAAGTTCAACGCCACCCTGGGACACCTCAAAGTTTGTCTGGAAAGAAGGAAGAAAAGTCTAAAGGGCCTTAAGCATTTCATTGCCCTACAACACACAGCCCAGTCATAACACCCTTGAACCCTCCTACACAGTGAGCAGACCAGCTCATTTCCCAAAGCCATCCAAATGATTCTATGAGAGAGACAGAGACAGAAAGACAGATAGAGGACAGAGACAGAGACACACAGAGATAGATGGGAGAAAAAAAGAAGGAAACAGACAGACAGACAGACAGACAGAGACTTTTAGAGATCGTTAAGGGAGAAAAAGGAGAGCTAGGGAGTGTAGTTGTCAGAGGCAAGAAAGACAGAATCCAGGTCCCTGGTTCAGTGTACCTTTGTCCTCGTGGGTCAGATGCCAAGAAGTCAAAAACACAGACATGAACTGGCGCCCTCCTGGGAACTAAAGGCAGCTGTGGCTGGCTCCATTAACATACCCAAGATGCCAAGGGATCTTCAACTCAAGCTACAGAATTTCATTTTAGGCTAGAGCTTAAAGAGAGAAGGCCCCAAGACAGACTGCTGGACAGAATTTGCTTAGCTTCTAGAAGCCTCTACTGAGAGTTAATCTAAAGACCGCTTGTCAGATTTTTTTAAAATTTAAACCTACGTCATAAGCCAGTTCTAAGGGTTTCAACCTCATCAGCAGATAAACACAGCCCTGTGCCAGCAGCATGTGAGTGCCACACCCCCTCGTGGAAGGTAGGGAGGGCAAAGTCATGATCACATGGGTGTGTTCATGGAATTAGAAAACACAGTGCCTATTTATTCACATGGCAACCTGGTGCTAACTAAGCTTTGTTGACACTAAGATATTAAGATCTGAATCCACCAAGGGGTGGGGGGGGAGGAGAGCAAGGAGGAGGAGATGGAAAAAACAGGTAACAGAGCAAGCAACACTGTTGTCAGACTCCAAGGATGCAGAGGCTCCCCAGATAAGCGAGGGCAGGGACCTGAGCCCACACCAGCTAGGCCCTCTTGCTCTGCCCTTGAAATTGATGTGTTTTCCTCCTGATACTAAAGACTGAACCTGTAGCTTTGCATATTCACCCCAAACGCCCATCCACTAGACCACACTCATATGATGGTTTGAATCAGAACGGCTCCCAGAGGCACGTATATTTAAATACCGAGTCATCAGGGAGTGGCGCTATTTGATAAGGATTAGAAGGTGTGGCCTTAGTAGAGTGGGTGTGGCTTTAGTAGAGTGGGTGTGGCCTTGTTAGAGGAAGTGTATCAGTGGAGATGGGCTTTGAGGTTCCAAACGCCCATATCAGGACTAATACTTCTTTCTCAGCCTCCAATCAGGATACAGCTGTTAGCCACTTCCTGTACACATCTACTGCTGCAATGCTTCCCACCATGATGATAATAGACCGAGTCCCTGAAACTGTAAGCAAGCCCCCAACTAAATGCTTTCATTTTTAAGAGATGCTTTGATCAGGGTATCTCTTCACAGCAATAAACCAGTGACTAAGACATCCTCCATTCTAAAAAAAACCCCTCTTCTTCCTTCTTACTTGATGCTGTGGATTGTTTTTGGTTTTTGGTTTTTTTCGAAACAGGGTTTCTCTGTGGAGCCCTGGCTGTTCTGGAACTCACTCTGTAGACCAGGCTGGCCTCGAACTTAGAAATCTGCCTGCCTCTGCCTCCCAAGTGCTGGGATTAAAGGCACGTGCCACCACTGCCCTGCGATGCTGTGGATTGAATTTAAGGCCTCACATGTGTTAACAAGCAAGCCCTCTACCATCATCCAGATGGTGGATTTTTGTTGTTTTTGTTGTTCAGTTTGGGTTTTAGTTTGGGGGTAGGGTGACAGGGTCACACTGTGTAGCTCAGGGTGGCTTTTAACTCTTTCTATATCCCAGGATGACCTCAAATGCAAAAATGTTGCTGCCTTGCCTCCTGAACATGGGGATTGCAGGCATTAATACCACCATGCCTGGTTCAGCTAGTTATATTTTTTTAAATATCCATTTAGTGACTAATATTTTTAAAAAAAAAAAAATCAAGAGAGGGACTAGAGGGACGGCCAGGCTGCCCACCCATCTGATGGCTCACAGCTGTCTGTAACACTAGCTCCAGGGGATCTGATGCCCTCTCCTGACCCGCTTTGAGCACCAGATACACACACGCTGCACATATAAATGAACATGCAGGTAAAACATTCATATACATAAAACAATGTTTTAAATTTAAAGCAGGAGGCCTGGACAGATGGCTCAGAGGATAAGAGTTTATACTTCCCTTCCATAGCACTTGAGTTGACCCAGTACCCAGGTCAGGCAGCTCACAGCCTCCTGTGAGAATTAGTGTGTGCTCAATACCCCTACACACACATAACTCAAAATAAGCGAGGAGCATGAGGCTGGGAATGTAACTGAGCTGCTAGTGTGCTCGCCTAGCACTTACAAGGCCCTGAGTTCAGTCTTCAGCACTGTACAAACTGAGTTTGCAGGATCAGCAATTCTAGGTCACCCTTGACTGCATATAGAACTCAAGGGCGCCCTAGGTTCCAAGTGACCAACAAACAAGCCAAGGAGAGTTCACTTCTCACTCTTTTAGTTAAACTCAAGGGTAAAATATCAGGATATTGAACCAGGTGTCATGCTGTAGTTTTGTGACCTTGATGTTCAGGGGGCTGAGACAAGAGGATTGCCTGAAGTTTGAGACCAGCCCAGGAATGCAGCTTAATAGTACTGCCTTTACACAGCCTGGGCAAACCCCTGGGTTCTTTCACTAGCACTGGTGCAAAAACAAAACAAAACAAAAAACAAAACAAAACCTAAAGAGAACAAAAGGCAGAGTCACATTCAGAGCAAGACCAGTAAAAAGATGCTTGCACACCCTGTTCATTGTGGCATCGTTCACAACAACCAAAAAGTGGTGTCTAGCAATGAGTGAATGACTGAATAAACAAAATGTGGTCTGTATATCCATGAAATACTATTCAGACTTAGAAGAGGAAAGATTTTAAAAAAAGGAAATCCTATCACATGTCACAACACAGGTAAGCCCTAATGACAGTATATAACATAAAACATGACAGTTTTGCTGGACCTGGTGGCACACACCCTTAATGCAACTTGGTCTACAAAGCATTGTAAGACAGTCAGAGCTACACAGAGAAACCCTGTCTCCAAAGGAAAAAAAAAAAAGAAAAGAAACAAAGATGAATACTGTAGGACTCTACTTACACTGGTGCCTAGAACACTGAGTGGTTCTCAATCTTCCTCCTACTGAGACCCTTTAACACAGTTCCTCATGCAGTGGTGACCCCCAACAGTAAAGTTATCTTCATTGCTACTTTATAACTGCAGTTTTGCTACTGTTGTGAATTGTAATGTAAGTACTTTTGGAGATAGAGGTTTACCAAAGGGAATCACAAGTCAAGGGTTGAGAACTACTGGCTTAGTACATTAAAGCACAGAGAAGATGTGGAATCTTATCTGACCGGGGCTAAGGGAGGAGGCACTAGGAAATTACTCCTTCATAGATACAGAGTTTCAGTTTTACAAAACAAAAAGGTTCTGAAGATGTGTCTGGGGCGATGGCTACAAAGTAACAACACTGAACAACACCGGAGTGAGGAGGTAGTGGAAGCTGAGAGGAAGGGTACAAACGATCAAGATACATTGTATGGATGTATTAACTTGTCAAAGAATACATTTAAATATACTGTTAAAACAAAAAAGTGTCGAAGAATAAATAAAAGATAGCTCAGGGCCAATAAAAGATACCCCAGCCTGAGGACCTGCATTCAATCTCTGGATTGAACCAGCTGGTGGAAAGAAAGAACAAACTCAATCAAGTTGTCCTTACACACAGGTGCTGTGGCAGGCACACACAGGCACACACACACACACACTTAAGCTGTGTAAAAAAAAAAGATATTCTAAAAAAAAGTTGGCATGGTTAATATTTTCACCAAAACAAAAATAGTAAGACTTTAAACCCACCTCCACACAATCTTAGACCACAGCCTGTCTTGAAGAATGAGTTATTTCCGACACTTGGAAGCAAGCTGGGCGGATGGAGGGCTTCCCTGTTCCAGGCCTGACCTGCACCCTCTAGGGCACCCCATGTCTCAGGGATTTGAGTCTTGCAAACAAACCATGCTCTGCTCATCTCAAAAAGACTAGGAGTGATAAACCAAACCATAAGAAATGGGCCGGGGGGCAGAGGGTAAAATATTTACCACAAGAGAACCAATAACATAAAAAAGCCAGACTCAGATGTCTGTCACACAGTGGAGAACCTGAAGAGATGCTGTCTCAAATAAGGTGAAGGAAGGGAGTGATGAGACCCAAGGTTGACCTCTGACCTCCACAATGACACCATAGCTTGTGTATGCTCATGTCAGGAGGGAGAGGAAGATGATGAGCATCATGAAAATACAAGAAGCAGTACCCAAGCCTTTCTGAAAACTTCCAAAGTGACAGCCAGCTTGAATCTCCCAAGGACCTAGGTTCCGTGACCAGCACTGCAAAAGTTAAATAAAACATGGCAGCTGGAGAGATGCCTCTAAAATTAAGACCTGAGCTTGATTCCCAGCACCCACATCTGTCAGCTCATTATCACTTAGAACTTTAGCTCCAGGGAATTCAATGCCCTCTTCTGGCCTAGCAGGCACCAGCACATGCATGCAACACTTACATATGCACATAAAAATTAATTCTTTATTGGTTGGAGAGATGGCTCAACAGTTGATTGTCTGACTCCTTTGTGTAGGCTCCACAGACACTAGATGTGTGTGTGTGTGTGTGTGTGTGTGTGTGTTCGTGTTCTCTGGCTGTACTAGAACTCACTCTGTAGACCTTAAACTCACAGAGATCTCCCTGCCTCTCCCAGCAAAGAAAAATAATTTAAAATAAAGTTAAATAAATAAAAAAATTTTATTTTTTAAGTAAAAAATAGATTAAACAAATATGATTGCAATACATCTGGCGAAATCCTGCAGAACTTTCTTTTCCACTCAAAATCAAAGTCCACAGAAATGGCGTACAAGTAGAGGCTGCAGCCCAGGTGGCAAGCACGTCTTCCAGTGTGAAGACTGATTTGACTGTCAGCCCCAGACTAAAAGGCAGCAGAGAGGTGGGCGTGTGTGACTCAAAGGGCTTGCCTAGCGTACACAACCGAGCATGTGCACACACTTATAATCCCAGCACTTAGGAGGGTGAAGGCAGAGGAATCTGAAGCTCAAGGTTATCTTCAGAAATCAGGAAGTTCAAAGCTAGCCTGAGGAACATGTGACCATAAGTGTAAGATCATGAACTGAAACCTGAAACTGTCCCTCATGACTAGTCTCAGAGTGGAACTTCTCTTCTTTCTTCCTTCCTTCCTTCCTTTCTTTCTTTCTTTCTTTCTTTCTTTCTTTCTTTCTTTTTCTTTCCTTTTGTTTCTGTGTTTGTTTGTTTGTTTGTTTGTTTTCCGAGACAGGATTTCTCTGTGTACCTCTGGCTGTCCTGGAACTCACTCCCTCACTCCAAAGAGCAGGCTGCACCACTCAGCCAGAGAGGCATTTCTGTAAGATGGGACATACTAAAAGATGGCATCAGCAATAGGAAAAAAAAAAAAAAAAAAAAAAAAAAAAGCTGGTGCAGTATGGAGCCCTCGGGTCTGTTTGTCCATGCCCCAGTCTTACGAAGAAAAATGCAAAAGAAAAGATCCCACCGATTCCCCTCCCCCACCCCCATCTCCATAAGGAATATACTCCGATATCCCTGGAGCCGCTCCACACTCTGTGTGGACTTTCTCCTGAGCATACACAATATGATAAAGTTTACCCTACAAATCAGGCATAGTTAGTGCTTAACAATAACTAAGAAAATAGGACAGTCATAGTAATATACTCTAAGTCACATGAGTCTGTCTCTTTAAAAACTAAAAGCTTGCCACTGCCACAGAGACAGCGCTCACAGCCTTGGCTCCTGCAGGCCCTTCCCTCCTTCTCTGGTGTCTAAAGAGTTAGCTTCCGCCCAGGCTCAGGCTTCACTCACTCGGCTCTTTCCTGTCTGCCCCATCCAAACCTCCCCACGCACCTTACACCCTCTTTGTTTCTTCTCCTTAGCTCTTTCAATATTTACCACACCTAAGTAACTCTGTGTGTCCAAGCACACTATAGAGAATCTTTGGAGGTCAAAGGACAACTTGTGGGAGTCTGTTCTCTGCTTCCACCATATGGTCCTGGGGATCAAACTGTCACCAAGCTTGGCAGCAAGTGGCTTTGTCCACCGTATCTTTCTGACCCTTATCCTTAGTCCATTGCTATGTGTCACATTGGCCAACTTTTTGAGTGCCACTCTCCTCCCTGTTAGACTTAAAGCCCAAAGGCAGAGCTGTTTCTCACTCCTATCCCCAGCTCCATCCCTTATTGGGATCTGCATGGGATCTGGCCCACAAAGGGAAGAAAACATGCTAAAGTCATAAAGGAAGGGCAAATGTACATCAGGGCTACCTGGGCTCACTTCCTATTTTGATGTGTTCCCTCCATTCCTGCTGCCCAGGGCCATTGTCACACACAAACAGAGATCTCTCTCCTGTGATGGGCAGCGTGCCCAGAACAGCTCGCAGAATAGATGAGCATCTGTAATCTAGGCTGGAGGTGTGATTCGGTGATTGAAAGCTTGTCTAGCTAGCGTCTGTGAATCTCTGGGTGGGGGAGAGAGGTACACCCAGGTGTGAGGACACATGCCTATAACACTACCTACTAAGAAGGTGGAGGCAGGGGGAATCACATATTTTAAAGTTAGCCAGAACAATTTAGTAAGACCAGCTCAAAATAAAGTTTAGAAAGAGCTGGGGGCTACAAACTTATCAGAGAGCAGTTGCTTGCCTTGTGTAAGACTCGGACACATTTTACACAGTAAAGACTCCAAAGCAAGCCACAGATCCTGATTTCGTACACCAAGGAGCTGTGCCCGGAGTCTATCAAAGTGGAGGGTAGAATGAGCCCAAGAGGCCTCAGCTAAAGGTAGAAAACTTGGGGCAGTCAAGTCCTTCTACAGCAGTGGTTCTCTAATGCTGTGACCTTTAACACAGTTCCTCATGTTGTGGTGACCCCCAACCATTAGATTATTTGTTGCTACTTCATAACTGTAAGTTTGTTACTATTATGGATCATAATATAAATATCTGATATGCAACCCCAAAGAGGTCGAAACCCACAGGTTGAAAACCCCTGTTCTAGATCTAACACAAGCACCCAAACCAGCTCTGAGGGAAGCTGGGCTGGGGATGAGCAGCTGGGGATTTCTCTGCTATAGTTGAAACAAGGCTCACAGAAGAACAGATAAGAACTAATTCCTGGGTCTGCAAAACTTGAGGAAGGGCCTGTGGGATACTGGGTGAAGGGGAGAGAAAAAGGCCCACTCCACAGGGTTATCCTCTGGTCTCCATATATGTACTGTAGCAAGTACACACACTGACACACAGACACACACACATACATACACCATATCTGTCCTTCACACATACATAATAAATAATAAAGTTTTAAAAGTTAAAAAAAAAAACCTCTGACGACCAGTCATTGAATAATTTATTCTTGGATCTTAGAAACTAGAATTATGCCGGGCAGTGGTGGCACACACCTTTAATCCCAGCACTTGGGAGGCAGAGGCAGGTGGATTTCTTGAGTTCGAGAGTTCGAGGCTAGCCTGGTCTACAGAGTGAGTTCCAGGACGGCCAGGGCTACACAGAGAAACCCTGTCTCGAAAAAGAAAAAAAAAAAAAACTAGAATTATTTGTCCCCTCCAAGTATATAAGACCAGTAGGGTACCTTCCTGGTCCAGTTACCAAGAACACCTAAAAATGGAGCTGGAGAGATGGCTCAGCAGTTAAGAAGAGTGTACTGTTCTTACAGAGAACCCAAGTTCAAGTCCCAGGACCCACATGGCAGCTCACCACCATCCATAAGTGCAGTTCCTGGGAATGCACTGCCCTCTTTTAGCCTCTGTGGGCCATAAGGTCACAGGTGGCATACATACATACATTCAGGCAAATATTGATACACAGTAAATAAAAATAAACAAGTCTTTAAGTATCTGTCTAAAAAGTTAAGATGAGGAAATGACAAAGTTTCTAACCAGGAGTAGAATAAAGGGAGTCTAAATAAATGATCTGTGCCCTGGAGAGTCTGAATGTCTTCCCAAGGTCTAAGTTAGACTGACCAGCAAGCAGCTGGTGGAGGTTGCAAGTGGGAACCAAGGGACAGCAAAGACATTGGATGGTAATGGTTGGTTGGTTTGGTTTGGTTTGGTTTTAATCAGCTCCCCACTTGGAGACCTTTGGAAAGGTCCTTCTCCTGGCTGCTTTTTAAGATGTATAGATGGGGAATGGTGGCTCACGCCTTTAATCCCAGCACTCGGGAGGCAGAGGCAGATGAATCTTTGAGTTTGGACCAGCCTGGTCTCTACAGCAAGATCCAGGACAGCCAGGACCATATGGAGAACCCAGCCTTTAAAAAAAAAAACAAAATAAATAAACAAAATGTGTATCCAAATTCGTTATCCCAAAGGAGCCTTACTTCCCTGTTAGTGCAGTTTCTTAAGGTAGTTTTTTGTTTGTTTGTTTTGGTATTACCATTACCATTTTACCAGTCACCCCCTCCCAAAAGAGAAAATGAAAAAGAAAACAACCACTGGATGCCTTTAACTCCTCCATATTTTGCTGCAAAACTGCCATATCCGCATCTTGAAAGATCTGAGGCACTTGATCCGGGCTTCAGAGTTTAGAGGCGGATCCCAGAAGCACAAAAGCAGAAATGTCCCTTTCTCCTTGGCAAAGGGGACTGTCAAGGGCCCCGCCCTCTCCCTCCTCCTGGCCCCCAGGTCCGGTCAGCTGCTCCCACAGTGAGTTAACGATTACCACTCTAGCAAGAACAAACCCCATAGCCAAACCCACCCCCCTCTCCCTCATCCCTTTGGCTAACTCCAAGGGGCTTTGAGCCAGGTCAGGATAGAATTTCCGTAGCAACAGGCATCAAAAGAGGCCACCAAGTGCTCTACATTGTTCCTTGCCTTTTGTAGGAAGGCGCTGAGTAGCAAGGGTGTGAAAGATGCCCACATGCCAGGTTGGGCAGTCTGTTAGTAATGGAGACTCAAAAACCCTGATTATTTTGTCCCGAGTTGCGCCTTCACGCCTAAGGAGCAAGCTGAAGGCAACGAAGATCTCATGGGAACGACTGACTGAAGAAAAATGACAATATGCGTGCAGTGCTAGCTCTCCACAGCTTGTATGTCAGGCAGGACCCACTCACACGCAGCAGCTCCTGGTCGGCCTAGCAAAGGGCCAGGAGAGGGCCCAGACTGAGCGTCCTGCGCAGCGAATGGTGGGGGAGTGGCAGCGAAACAAAAGCGGGAAAAATAGAAGGGCATTCCTCCAGCTGTCGAGTTAAGATTCCAAAAATAGCTGACGTGGGCCTGTCGGAGAGGAGGGACCAGAGTGCGCAGGGATTGGAGCGAAGGGGAAGTGGAGGCCTCTCCTCCTCGCCTTTGTCTGAGCCAGGAGCGCGAGGTGACCCTCCCCTGCCTAGGGCAGCAGCAGGCCGCTCCAGCCCCTCTGGGTCGCTTGTCCCTTCTAAAGGCGCAGGGCAGTCACGATACCCCACCCTGAGTCCATGCACCCCAGAAAATGCTCCCCCGGAATACCTGGAGAACCCCAGCCCTGATAGGACCCAGCAATCCTGCCCCAGGCCACCAGCTGCCACTATGCCCTGCGTCCCCACCCCTGCGCCTGCAGCGGCCCAGGCGCCCCGAGCACGGGAGCCCGGAGTAAGGCCACCTCCCGGCCCTTTGTAACCCGCACGCCGCCGTTCTCCGACCGCCGGTGTGTCGCGAGTGGCGCTCCAGGGTCCCCCTCCCGGGACGTCGCCACGTCGCAGCGCTGCACGCGAGCCCGCCCCCCGGTGCGGCACTCACAGTGGCGTCGCGGCTGCTCCGACCAGCTGGGGACAGTCAGTGCTGCCGGTGCCCAGGTCCGGGCTGAGGCCGACGCTTTGCAGAGCGAGCGCACGGCCCGCAGGTAGCCGGCCATCCCGAGCACGCGAGGTCCGAGCGCGCCGCTGCACCGGGCTGTGCGGTGGGGACTCTCGGCTGGCCCTGGTGGCTGAGACCCAACCGGGGCGGGGCTGCAGAACCTGACGCCCCATTGGGTCTCACCCGGGAGAAGGCGGGTCCACGGCCGGGGCAGGAGCCTGCTCGACACCCTTGGGCCTGTTCCAGAGCCCGGGCGGCCCCAGCGCTGAGCCCGCGCTTTCTGGGAGCCTCCATACATCCTCAAAGCCCCAGGCGCCAGTGAGACCCATCGGGCCGCGGGGACTCACGGCTTCAAGACTTTCTGCTTCCATTAGAATGTCAGCGGTCGACACGTCACCTTAATCCCCTGTGTCCTTTGCGTTTAGCTTACCAGAGGCGCTTTCATCAAGCCAATTGACAAGTTTTGCTTTCTTGAACCTAGACTACGGCACCCTGGGTCTCCCCCAGGTAGCATCCAGTTGAGTGGACAAACCAGGATCGAGAGTTGAAATGCCGGATACGGTGGAGGCAAGAAGATGAGAAGCTCTGCTATATTCCAAGTTCTAGGCCAGCCTGGGCTACATGAGACCCTGCAGCAAAAAACAAAGCAAGAGGTGGAAATCCTTCTTCTGCTCCTAACGAGACCAAACTTCTAGCCTCAAAATCCTTCATCATGGCCGAATCTGTCTCCCCTGGGCGTAAGAGTGCCTGCCAGGAGAGTTATATGACATTGTGTGTAAAGGTTTGAGGTATGTTCATCCTTCACGGCACAACCACTGCCCAAGTTACTCACATTCGATGCCAGTCGTTATGTAGCCCTGAAAGAAAGCCCATGTCTCCTATATCCTAGGCAAAGGTCCAGCCATCACCCTGTGCAACAGCTCCTAGTTTACCTGTTTTCATGGGAAAACAAACAGAAACCCTGGCACATACAAGCTAAATCCATCACTGCCCATTTTCTTGGAGTAAGGCTGACTGAAGGCTGGGTTTTGTGAATCAAGATCTCACAAACCCACCCCAGCTCTCCCATTCACACCAATTCACTCCAAACGAGACCGACCTTTCTGCCCCATGCTCCCAGTTCCCACCCCAGCCTCATGATCAGCGTTGCCAGGTGGAGCTGGGCCAGGAAAGTGGCCCTGAACTGCGAAGATCAAAGCTTCCCTCCTGGAGTCTCAATCCATCTGAGCCACAGATTTGGTTCTGGGATCCAGTACAGAGAGTATATGCAAGAAGAGACATCTGAGTCCCTCCAGGGTCTGAAGAAAGAAACAGGAAAGCCTGGCCTGTGGCAGCATGTTCCAGAACAGCTTGAGAGCCCTTTTACTGAATTCCCAATTCTCTTGTATAAACACTGGTAAAGACCACGGCCGCGACTGCTGACTTTGGCTTTTATGCCATCCTGGCAATATCAGATCCCTGGACTTCGGGATCCACACATGCAAGATTGGAGAACAGACTTCCCAAGGGTCTTTCTAGACCAGTCAGATGTGATTATGGAGGTCAACTACCTATACTGCCACAGCAATTGCTGCTGAATCTTACAAGGGGTGAGACTCAGGTCTCAGAGTTCTGGCAAGTCACTACTCAGCCTCAGTGTTTGTCTGCTGAGGGACTAAGGCAGAAGTCTTTGTGTTTCTAGAACCATCACAGGCAAACTTTCTAAGTGTGCATCAGTTAGAACCAGTTGAAACAAGGTCACTTTACTCTTCCTCCTCCTCTTCTTCCTCCTCTTCCCCTTCTTACTCCTCTTCCTCCTCCTCTCTCTGAGACAGGATTTCTTCTCTGTGTAATTCTGGCTATCCTGGAACTTGGTATGTATCAGTCTCGAACTCAGAGATTTGCCTGATTTCGCCTCCCCAGTGCTAAGATTATAAGCATGGGCCACCACTGTCCAGCTGTCAAGGTCACTTTTTAAATTGCCCCTCTCATTGCCTGCTCCTAGGCTTCCAACTCCAGCCCAGCTTTCTCCATACAGCAATCTGTGAGGCAGCTGGGTTAGCAGAACTCAGAGAGGATAGGATACCATTTCAAAGTCATATGGCCAGGATGTAGCTGTAGTTCAAACCCAGGTACCTGGCTGTCAGCCCAGGATTTGCTTAAGGGGAAAAGAGAGAAACTAGGAACTCTGTTGTTCTTGTTTGGCACTCCTGGCCATGATAATTTCTAAAAATTATTGATTTATGTGTATAGATGTTTTGCCTGCATGTGTGTTTGTGTGCTACAGGTATGTGTGATTGGCACTCTCAAAGTCAGAAAAGAATGCAGAGCTGGAGTTACAAACAGTTGTGATCTGCCATATGGGTCTGGGAATTGAACCCAGGAGCTCTAGAAGAAGTAGTGCTTAACCTCCAAGTCATCACTCCAGCCCCACATAGACATTTTTTGACCTTGAAAGATTTTCCGGTGATGGTGGTGATTGCCTTGGTTGGGTTTTTGCTGCTGTGATCATGCTGACATCATGACCAAGGCAGTGCAGGCACAGGGAACAGGGAAATCCAGCTGTTCTTGTTCATGCTAGAGCTACTGTGGGTATATAGAGCTGCATAGCTCCTGCTGGAGCTAGGCTTTAGGGAGAAGGTGCTGGAAACAGGCACAGAACAAGCTGGGGAGATCACCATAAATAGCTCAGTCAGCTATCAACACACGCCTCCTGTTTTCCACTTTCTAATAATGGCAGTCTCCAGCCTTCCAGGGGGAGGTCTGACTCACTCTGACTCCTCTCCTGCCTGGCTTGTGTTCAGGCGGCTGCTGCACTACCTCTACAGGCTTGTCCTTTTTTGGAAGTCTTCCAGGACCTGTGTCAGGGCAGTCTTTGGTCCAGGGACTCTGATCTCTCTTCCAGGTGTGAACCTCTGCCTCCCAACACATCTGTGCACTCTGCTTACAAGCACACCACAGAACACATGTAGCATAGAGAAGGTGTAGCCTTGTTAGAGATAGTGTGTCACTGTGGAGGTGGGTTTTGAGGTCTCCTCCTATGCTCAAGCTCTGCCCAGTGAAGGAGTCTCTTCCTGGCTACCTGTGGAGGACAGTTCCTTTCTGCTGCCTGTGGATCAAGATGTAGAACTCTCAGCTCCTTCTCCAGCACCGTGTCTGGGGACACCCACTTTGTCAGCCTGTGGTCTGGATTCCTCACACTCTTGGTGGGTCTTCCATCCACACACATACTTACCAGGGAAGCACCTCCATCACAGAGGACTCTCCTTGCTGGATGTCTCATGTGCCATCAAAACTCCTCTTGGAAGCAGAGTAATCTTAGCTTTGGGAAGTGGAGGCAGGAGGATCAGGAGTTCAAGGTCATTCTCTAATACATAGTAAGTTTGAGGCCAGCCTGGGCTACATAAGATCTTGTTTAAAAACAACAACAAATAACAATAATAAAATGAAATTTAAAAAAGAAGCTCCTCTTGGGATTCCTTTCTTGTCCCTGGATCTGTGACAATGGCATCTGTACACAGGAGTTTTCAGAGGGTAGAGATAGAATAACTTTTGTCCTTCCCCAAAGAACTGGCATATATGGGTGCCAAAGCTAGGAACCAAAGCTTTGTCCTCTGCAAGAGTAGTACGTGCTCTTACCTGCTAGGCCATCTCTCCAGCCCAGTTATTCTTACTACTATGTTAGGATAGGGTTTGGTATCCAGGCCGGCCTCAAACTGGCTCTGTAGCTGAAAATAGTCTGAAACTCCTGATCTTCGTGGTTCTTGCTCCCAAGTGCTGGGATGTTAATACTGCCTCATCCACCTGCCTTCAGTGACTCTGGGGAATCAAACCCAGAACCCTGTGTCAGCTTAGGTTTCCATTGCAGTGAAGGGACAACACAACCAGGGCAACGCTAAAAAAGGACAGCATTTCATTGGGGCTGGTTTACAGTTCCGAGGTTTAGTCCATTATTGTCATGGCAGGAAGCATGCCACATGCAGACATGGTGCTGGAGAAGGAGCTGAGAGTTCTACATCTTGATCCACAGGCAGCAGAAAGGAACTGTCCTCCACAGGTAGCCAGGAAGAGACACCCTCACTGGGCAGAGCTTGAGCATAGGAGGAGACCTCAAAACCCACCCCCACAGTGACACACTATCTCTAACAAGGCTACACCTTCTCCAATAAGGCCACAACTCCTAACAGTGCCACTTCTCAAGGACCAAGCATATTCAAGCCACCACAAACCTCCAGCATGCAGAGCAAGCACTCTACCAACTGAGCTACCCTCCAGTCTCTGATTCTCACTTTGTAAAATGGACAATAATGGGGTTTAGAAACAGATTTAGGGGTGAATTTGCTGTTACTGTCTGTTTTGAGATTAGGCCTCAGGATGACCTACTGAGTGCTGGGAGAAGATGCTGGAATACCATTGAATTTCATGAACTATTCTACAGCTTGCCTAAATTAATCCTAAACGTTCCTACATTCAGAGAGCAAGAATCAAACAAAGAGAAATGGTTGAAAGCCATTAACATGGGCCAGATACAACATTACTAGGTTGTCAGGAGATGGCCAGAGCACAGAATTTCTACCAACTTGCAGATAGAACTTGTATCGTTAGAGTCTCACTGCTGAGAGTCACAGCCTCTTGGAACCTCGGTCTCCTAGCTGCAAATAGGGAATAACAGTGCTAACCATTGGGGTAGTTCTCCAGGGACTAAATGAGTGTCCAGCACAGTGATGAAAATGTTGCCCAGTACAGAGGCATGTGCTGCTCCACACAGGGTTACTGGACCTCTGAGACTTGCCAAGTGTGACGTAGGATAGACCAGAGGGCACATTCCTTCCTGAGAGGACCTTAATCTTCAGGGATGTGGGGGAGTTAGATATGTAAACAGGTCATTTCAAAATATAGTGAACACGGTACAGAGAGTGCTTCGCTGTTGCACCATCTCCAGGGCAACTCCATAACATCCTTCCAGTTTAAAATGCATGGACTCAGGAATCCAGCAATTTCACTTGCAGGGTTTGCTGCCAAAAGAATAATCTCTAGGTATAAGGAGACTCAGGATATAAGAATGCTCAAAGCACTGTTGTTTGCTGGGTGGTGGTGGCGCACGCCTTTAATCCCAGCACTTGGGAGGCAGAGAGGCAGGTGGATTTCTGAGTTCGAGGCCAGCCTGGTCTACAGAGTGAGTTCCAGGACAGCCAGGGCTACACAGAGAAACCCTGTCTCAAAAAACCAAAAACAAACAAACAAAGCACTGTTGTTTGTGATAGGTGGCATAGGCCTATAGTCTTAGGACTCAGTAAGTTTTAGGCAAAGGATTAGTCAAGGCTAGCCTAGAATATGAAGTTCCAGGATTGCTCGAGCTACAAAGTGAGAGAGGAAAAAGAAAGGAAAGGTTAAAAAAAAAAAAGTCAATAAGAAGACTCACTGGGTCATGGTGCCAGCCAGCTTGTCAAGCCTAATTACTTGAATTTGAGTACCAAGACCCACATGGTGGGTGTCTTTGTTAGGGTTTCCCTCTCTGTGAAGAGACACCATGATCATGGCAACTCTTATAAAGGACAACATTTAACTGCGGCTGCCTTATAGTTTCAGAGGTTCAGTGTATTATCATCTTTGTAGGAAGCATAGCAGTGTTGTACAAGGTCACAGCTACTCCAACAGGGCTACACCTCCTAATAGTGCCACTCCCTATGGCCGAGCATTCAGACACATGAGTCTAAGGGAGCCATTCCTAGTCACACCACCATAGTATGTTCTGCAAGTAGACCTCTAACCTATACATTTGTGTCACCACACACATACCATCACATATACAGATATATGTGCATGTATAGATATGTGTATGTGCGCAAATAAACAGAAAAAAGTAGACATTAAAGACACATGAACCAAAATGTGAATGAGGAAGAAGCAGAATTAGTAGGACTCTCCATTTCAATTTTTTTTGTTTAGTTGAGTTTTGGTTTTGTTGAGACGGCTTCTTTCTATGTAGAACTTACTGTGTAGACCAAAGTGGCTTGGAACTCATGGATATCCGACAGCCTGCGCCTTCTGGGTGCTGGGATTAAAGGTCACCATACCCAGCATATTTATTTATGAGATAAGATGTCAATCTAAGTGAAGGCTAGCCTTAAATGGAGGCAATCCTCCTCAGAGAGCTGGGATTGCAGGTATGAGTTACCATGCCTGGCTTCAGGGTCAACCTTATGTTGTTCTGTGGAAGCTGAATATCGGTCTCTGCTTTAGCCAGAAAAATAATGACATCCTGGCTATGGCAATTCATGCTTGTAATCCAGCACAGGGCAGACAGGCACACACACACACACACACACACGCATGCACACATGCACACACATTCATATACCATGTGCACACATACACTCACTTAAACAAATAGTTGCTACACTAAAGTGTTGTCTAGAGTGACCAGTGCACTCCATTCTGACAGCTTTCTTTAAATTAAAGTTATCTCCATGGACTTTTCTTTCTTCTTTGGGGGAAATGAAGAGTTAAACAGCTTGAGGTGGGAGAGGAAGTGAAGGGACAGAAACTGAGGGCCCCAACACCCTCAACAAACAGAAAACCAGCTGCCACAGCTGGGAGTAGCCACACCCACAGCTGTGGCTGCTTGCTGGAAGAACACCCACTCATACCCCAAATCCTATCAACACTCCTACAGCAGCACACACACACACACACACACACACACACACACACACACACTGCTCCCCACCCAGTCATGCCTGCCTTCCACTCCAGGTTCTCCTGAAAGAGCCATTTTTTTCTGGGGACTCAGGAGGACAAAAGACCACAACAAAATGAGGAATTAGATGGGGATGGAGACAAATTATCCAAACTAAGGTGACCCAGGACAAAGGTTCAAATGCTGTGGTCCTGGGGCCTAGAGAGATGATGGCTCAGCAGTTTTGCAGAGGACATGGGTTCAATTTCCAGCACCCACATGGTGTCTCACAACCGTCTGTTGCTCTAGTTCTAGGGGAATCTGATGCCTTCTTTTGATTCTGCACATACGTGGTGTTCATACATGACAGAACAGGAAGTAAAAAGTTGGCATGAGGATGTAGCTCATGGGTAAAGCACTTCTCTAGCTTAATCAACGTCCTGAGTTTTAGTCTAAGGATTGGGGGGTAGGAAGAGGGAGAGAGAAGGAGAGAAGGAGGGACAGGGAGAGGGAAAGAGAGAGAGAGAGAGAGAGAGAGAGAGAGAGAGAGAGAGAGAGAGAGA
>NW_021620849.1:2456797-2470038 GCF_004785775.1 Grammomys surdaster
AGAGAGAGAGAGAGAGAGAGAGAGAGAGAGAGAGAGAGAGAGAGAGATCACTAGTGGATATATTCAAGAGCAGACTGAGCAAGAGTTCAGTCAGAATACTTCAGTCAGCAAACTCCTTGGCTTATAAGCTTGAGTTTAGATCCCCAAAACTCATGTAAAAATAAGGAAGTGACCTGGCCATGGTGGGACACACTCTTAATCCCAGTACTCAGTAGGCAGAGACAGGCAGACCTGGTTGAGTTTGAGGACAGCCTGGTCTATATAGTTAGTTTCAGGACAGCCAGGACTATGTAGAGAGACCCTGTCTCAAAATAAATAATTAGTAAAAAATAAAATAAGCTGGGCGGTGGTGGCGCACGCCTTTAATCCCAGCACTTGGGAGGCAGAGGCAGGAGGATTTCTGAGTTTGAGGCCAGCCTGGTCTACAGAGTGAGTTCCAGGACACCCAGGGCTACACAGAGAAACCCTGTCTCGAAAAACCAAAATAAAATAAAATAAAAAATAAAATAAATAAAATAAAATAAAAAAATAAAAATAAAAAATAAAATAAAAAACCAAAAGTCTGGAATTGATAGCATTTCCTTCTAACCCCAGTGCTGACGAAGCTGTAAGAAAAAGAATACAGGGCCCTGCTGGCCAGCTAGTCTAGTAGAATTGTGCTATACACACACACACACACACACACACACACCTGAGCACATACATATGCACACACTCTCACATATCTCACATAACCACAATGAACAGGTCTGAGGACTCAGAGTAGAGCTGTTACCTAACGGGAGAGACCCTCAGTGGGTTCAATCCCCAGTAAAGGAAAAAGAAAGAAAAGAAAGCCCTCATGGATACTGTTTCAAACTCCACAATTGCAGGAAACTATCACTATCACTTTGTTACTAAAGAAAACAAGAAAAGACTCCGGTCTGGAGAAAGGCTCGAGATTAAGAGCGCTCGCTCGCTGATTCTGCAGAGTTCAGTTCCAAGCACTTTCTTCCGGTGCCTCACAACCCCCTGTAACTTCCGCTCAGGAGATGCGATGGCCTCCAAGGGCACCCACAGTCACACATACAAATCCACACACATATACACATAATATAAATTGAATGAAAAAAAAAAAAAGAAAAGAAAGGCTAGCCCAGTGGCTGGGGAGATGGTTCAGTGGTTAGGAGCACTTGTTGCTCTTGCAGAGGACGGGAGTTTAGCTCCCAGCAGTCATACAGTGGCCCACAGACATCCCTAACTCCAGTTCCAGGGGATCTGGTGCCTTCTTCTGACTTCTGTGGGCACCAGGCACACACATACACACAAACAGGCAACACAATACAAACATTTGTTTTGTTGTGTTTTGTTTTGTTTTCTGAAACAGGGTTTCTCTGTGTAGCCCTGGCTGTCCTAGAACTCACTCTGTAGACCAGGCTGGCCTCAGACTCAGAGATTCACCTGCCTCTGCCTCCCAAGTGCTGGGATTAAAGGCGTGTGCCACCAAGGCCCCACATCTCTCCAGTTACTTTGAACTGTATTGTCAATACAATCATGATGTATTGTTGTACACCATCTTCCTTGGGATTTTCAAAGCCTTGATGTTACAGTTCTGTAACCCCATAACTCTGGAAATGAAGCAGGAGAAGTGTGAGTTAAGGCTATCCTGGGCTATCTAGTTTTGATTTATGAGACAGAGTCCCACTAGAATAAATAAAAAGTAATCAAACTTTTGTTTATTTACTTTTGGGTTTGTTTTGTTTTGTTTGCTTTGTTTTATTTTTTTGAGACAGGGTTTCTTTGTGTAACAGCCTTGGCTGTCCTTGTAACTTTAATTTTCTCAAACATCTTTTTTTAATGAGGGTTCTTAAATGCTTTAACCTCCCTTGTAGCCCACCACCCACTAGAGGTAGTGGGAAAGAAAGGATACAGAGGAAGTAGACCTGTTTAGGTGGACCTATTTAGAAAGGTTCTTCAGAGCACCTCCCATCTGTGTTGTCTGGAAATCGGCAGTTCAGTTCACAGGTTAGCAACAGCAGCTCAGTCCACTTGCAAACACTTCACTGATACCCCAGCAGTCTACTTTGGTAGAGTCAGGATAGCAAACACGAATCAGCTGTGGTGGCATAACCTAGCAGAGACAGCCAGACCTCAGCCTTGGCGCGAGTCAGCAGGAAGGACCCGGAGGAATGCCAGAAGTTCTGTTATGCATCTCTCAGGGAAGCAAAGATCAGAGACTCACAAACATTGCACAGCTACCTCTATAAGCAAGCCAAACTCAGCCTCCCGCACTGTCCCTTGAGTCCTATTTATACCCTCCAAACACTACATGTCCTCCACGTGTCTTGGCTCAGCACATGCGACTATGTCAGCTGACATCACTCTACCATCCATGGAAGTGGCAAAAAAAATTGCAGCACATCACCAGAAGTTTTTTGGTGTGTTTCTCTCTATGGCATCTTGACAAGTGCAGCTCAACTATGCAACGTAAGGCAGACCAATACATACATGCTGTTAGCAAAGCATCCTTCATCATGTGTCTTTTCACGTGCTTGCTTTAACAGAACATCTTTTCTCCTGTGTCTGCTTCAGCGAAATCTTCCTTAACGAGCCTGCCTTAGCCTTTCACTCCTGTGTCCACTTTAAGGAAACATTCCTTCATCCTTTTGCCCCAGCAAAACACCATCCAACACAACTAACTTTCCAAAGAATCCTTAAGTTTCCACTTTATATCCTGGAACTCAGTCTGTAGATCAGGCTGGCCTTAAACTCACAGGAAATTTTTGTTTTCAAACCATTTACTTTCATTTTTGTTTCAAGACAGTGTGCCTGGCATACTTATTTGTTTGTTTGTGATTATTTTTGGTCACATTTTCTGATGGATGTAAGTAGGTCCTGGTGTCCCTTCATTTGTTTGTGATACTCAGGATAAACACAGAGCCTTGTATCTGCTTGGCAAATATTCTTCTGTAATGAGCTTGCCTTTTAGATGTGTAAAAATAGCCTAGTCAGAAACCCCACTGTACATGTGCCTAATAACCAGAACTCAGTGACATCACTTGCTCCAGATAATCAGACACAGGCCTAGAACGCCATGACACCCACTGGACAGTATTTAAGCAGAGACCAAGAGCAATCAATGTTCTGCACATCTGGAGAGACATCACCTTGATTTGCACTGCAGCTGGAGGGTCTCCCCCAGGATGCTGCCCCTCAATGCAAAGACTTCTATTAGAGACCTCACCTGACCATCAGCTAAGATACGTCACAGAGGTGAGCAGCCTTGGGGAGACAGGCTTAGGATCATAGTTAGCGGCTTAGAGTGTGAACACTGTGTGATGACCTTCAGCATAACAAAATAAAATTTTTGATATACTATGTGTTTTGTTTTTATGGTACTTTCTTTTGGAGTTAGAGTCTCACTTTGTAGTCTTGGCCTGCCTGGAGCTCACTATGGAGACCAGGTTGGTCTCAAACTCACAGAGATACTCCTGGCTTGGCCTTCCCAGTGCTGGGATTGAAGAAGGTGCGCACCAGCACGCCACAAACTTTTCTTTTTTAAGGGTAGAGTCTCACCCTGTGGCTCAGAGAGCAATCTTACCTTCTCAGCTCTCAAATCTTGCAATTTCAGAGTGAAGAATCAAATGCAGCTTTTTGTAGTGTACTTTCACTCTCTGTCTTTTTGTTTGTTTGTTTTGGTTTTTGGTTTTTCGAGACAGGGTTTCTCTGTGTAGCCCTGGCTGTCCTGGAACTCACTCTGTAGACCAGGCTGGCCTCGAACTCAGAAACCCTCCTGCCTCTGCCTCCCAAGTGCTGGGATTAAAGGCATGCGCCACCACCGCCTGGTTCACTCTCTGTCTCTTTCAGGAGTTTTAAATCCCCTTCTTCTCTTGTTCCCTTTACTAATTTCTTTCATTGCTGTTGTTTGACAGAGTTGGGAGTTTGGTCTCTTACTCCTAGGTTCAAACAAAGGCCTTGCCTGCCTCTGCCTTCCAAGTGTGGAGACTACGCATGCACACCAGCACCCCAACTTACACATCTCTCTTTTGTTTGTTTGCTTGCTTGCTTGCTTGCTTGCAGATTTTGAGACAGATCTCTCTATTCGGTGCTGACTGGCCTGGAACTCTGTGTAGTCAGAGACGGCCTAGAATTGGCTGAGGTCCTCCTGTTTCTGCTTTCCAGTTGCTAGCATTACAGGTAAAAGGGTCACTACCATGCCTGGCTGGCAATGTCCACTGAAGCTGAGCACGGGCTGGGAGAAAACTGAGAGAGACTACAAGGCTGAGAACCTAAGTGCCTCCCTCCTCAGTACAGAAAAAAAGCAAACAACCTGAATGCACCATGGAGGCACACACTTTTAGTCCCAGCGAAAGAGAGACGGAGACAGGTGGGCTTATGGGACAGCCTGGACTACAGAATGAGTCCAGGACAGCCAGGACTACACAAAGAAACCCCGTCTTGGAAAACAAACAAACAAATAAACAAAATATGACCACATCTCTACTAAGCACCTAAACCCAAGTAATAGCCAAAAGAATTTTGAAAATTTGTGCAAGAATAATTTTTTTTTTTTTTTTTTTTTTTTTTTTTTTTTTTTTGGTTTTTCGAGACAGGGTTTCTCTGTGTAGCTCTGACTGTCCTGGAACTCACTCTGTAGACCAGGCTAGCCTCGAACTCTCGAACTCAGAAATCCACCTGCCTCTGCCTCCCAAGTGCTGGGATTAAAGGCGTGCGCCACCACCGCCCGGCATTTTTTTTTTTTTTTTTTTAAAAGATTTATTTTATGTATATGAGCACATTGTCACTCTCTTCAGACACACCAGAAGAGGGCACGGGATCCCATTACAGATGGCTATGAGCCACTATGTGGTTGTTGGGAATTGAACTCTGGACCTTCCTGAACAGCAGTCAGTGCTCTTAACTGCTGAGCCATCTCTCCAGCAGCAAGAATGTTTTATAGAACCATTAAGTCTGGGAGTGGTTACACACACACACACACACACACACACACACACACACACACACAATCAAACCGCTGATTAATGGAAACACCTCACAGAAACATCTAGGCTTTTCAGCTTCTCTGCCTCTTCGCCTTTAGCAACATGGTCAGTCTTTCTGAGGGGAAGAGGGTGTCTCCTGGTGGTTTAGACTGCATTTCCCTGGACACTAATGAGCTAGAGTCCCACTCTCCATCCTGGTTTGTCAAGTGCCTGCCTCAGGTCCCCTTGGGTTGCTTTGCCTGCAGGTTCTGTTCAAACTGGTGGATTGAGAGCTGCTTCTCCCTTTCAGGGCTTGCCTTCTCTTCAGCGCACCCTTTGGCAAATCAAAGCTCTGAATTACAGGCTGGGTTAACTGAACTTCTATTTTTCTATTTGTTGACTTTTGTTTTTTTTTTTTAAATTTTTTTTGTTTTTTTGTTTTGTTTTGTTTTTTTGTTTGTTTGTTTTTTGACACTGGCTCTCAAATAGCCTAGGCTGGCCCAAACTCATTATGAAGCTGGGGATAGCTCCCTCTGCCTCCACCTCTGGAGCTGAGATTGCAGGAGCTGCTGCCTTCCCTGGTTTAGTTTGGTTTGTTTTTGTTTGATCTTTATTTTGTTCGGATGGTAATTGTTTTGTCTTATTTATTTATTTTTATTTCCTTATATCTTATTTCCCCGAGACAGGATTTCTCTGTGCAACTCTGTAGACTGGGCATGTATTTGCTTTCACGTGTGAGCCAGTGTGCCCCGGTGAGATCACGTGTGCTCCTGTGTGATAGCTGGTTTCTCTGTCACCGTGGTAAAACACTGATGGAAAGCACCTTGGGGAGGAAAGGGTTTGCTTCAGTTTACAGCTTTTTGTTTGGTTGGTTTTCTTGTTCTTTTGGAGCCCTGATCCCCAGCCCCCCTGGTGATGGGAGCCAAATTCTGGTCTTCAGGAAGAACAGCCCGCAGGCTCAGCCTTCTCTGGCCTCTACCACCCACTTTCCTTAAACATTTTAGGGTGATATGTATTTATTTATTTATTTATTTATTTATTTATTTTTTGTGTTTTCGAGACAGGGTTTCTCTGTGTAGTTCTGGCTGTCCTGGAACTCACTCTGTAGACCAGGCTGGCCTGGAACTCAGAAATCCGCCTGCCTCTGCCTCCCAAGTGCTGGGATTAAAAGCATATGCCACCACTGCCCAATTTACTGAGATTGATTTTTGATATACCTTAGTTTCAGCTATATTAAACTATAAAAGCAGGCTGGAAAGATGGCTCAGCAGTTAAAGGCTAGGCTCACAACCAAAAATATAAACTATAAAAGCTAGGTACGGTGGCATATACCCTTAATCCCTGTGCTCTGAAGGCAAAGGCAGATGTATCTCTATGAGTTCAAGACCAGCCTAGTTTATTTATCCAGTTTCAATACAGCTAGAGCTATGTAGTGAGATCCTGTCTCAAAAAACAAAAATATTTAAAAAGTAGAAATGTACCTAATAATTGAGGAAATAGCTATTTTAACCTTTTTTTCCCCCACCTCTTCTTTCTTCTTGGAGACAGGCCTCTCACACTGTGAACTCACAGAAGTCTGCCTACCTCTGCTTCCCAAGTGATGTGTTTATAGAAAGATAAATAGGTGTGTGGTGGGTATGGGGAAGCAGATGTCTCAGTGAGCCCATGCCGAGGCATCCCTTCCCTCTGAGGACCAGCCACACAACGACAGGATAGTATAGAACAGAGTTTATTCAGGGCATGGGGAGGGGAGTTAAGAGGGTAGTAGAGGCAGAGAGAGAGAGAGAGAGAGAGAGAGAGAGAGAGAGAGAGAGAGAAGAGAAGAGGAGAAGAGAAGTAGAGGTGGGCCATGAGCACATGGAGAGAGGGGGAGGGGAGAAGGGGGAAGAGGACAGAGGGATCAAGAGAGCAGGAGGTCAAGAGAGAGAGGAGGGGGCAAACAGGCTCTTTTATAGTGGGCCAGGTTTACCTGGCTGTTGCCAGGTAACTGTGGGAGTGGAGTTTAGACAGAATGCTAACACCAAGTACCAGGATTAACACATAAGTCAGCACCGTGTTCCACCCAATCTTCCCTTCCTTCCTTCCTTCCTTCCTCCCTCCCTCCCTCCCTCCTTCCCTCCCTGTCTCTCTCTCTCTCTCTTTCTTTTTTTCTGTTATGAACATTATACCCACATGTATGTCTGTATACCATTGCATGCTTGGTATCTGCATGAGTCATAAGAGGCTCCTGGAACTGGAGTTTTTAAAATTGAGACTCTCTTGAAAGTCTTGGGTGTGTAATAATGTCCTTATCTTAAGGCTCCCTCCTTATCTCCTCCATTCCGGTTGTTGGTGTACAGGCAGTTCCGCTAGCAGCCTGTTCTCAGGGACTTAGCAAAGGCATAAGCCATCACCTGCTGCTGCCTTCCCTCCTGCCAGGTGTGTGCTGCAGATAAAAGGACTGTTAGCCACCCCAGCGCCCTCTCTTCTCAATCTCTCCCAATCTCTCAATCTCTCTCTCTCTCAATCTCTCTCTCTCTCTCTCTCTCTCTCTCTCTCTCTCTCCCTCCAATCTCCCCTCTCCGTCTCTCCCTCCCCTCACCCCGTCTCTGGTCCGTCTCTCTCTCGCGCCCTCCCCCGCGGGCTCCCTCTCTCTCGCTCTCTCTCCTTCTCTCCCTTCCCCCTCTCTCTTCTCTCTCTCTCTCTCCTCTCTCCCTCCCTTCCCTTCTCTCCCCCCTCCTCCTTCTCCCTCTTCCCCCTTTCTCCCCTTCTCTCCCCACTCCCTCCCCCACCTCTCTGCTGGTTCTTGAATCTGAACCTTGCTGTGTCCTTATCTCTACTTAACGGCTGTGCTGCACCCTGACTCACCTGGAATCCGCAGCCATGGTCGTTTGTGTCCTTCTGTCTCGTTCTCACTGACCGGAACTGTGTTTGCTCTTTTGTGTTTGAATTGTGTGCTTTAGTGTAATGTCCTACAGGCTCATTGGATTGTGGTGGTGCACACCGGTAATTCAAGCACACTGGTAGTGGAGGCAGGAGGATTGCCACAGCTTCAGCCACATAGCATGTTGAAAGCCGGTCTAGGATGCAATACCTGGGAAAACAATACCTTGTTGTAAATCAAACCAAACTGAACTGGTTCTCCAGACGATGCAAGCCTTTAATCCCATGACTCTCTCTAGGCAGAAGCAAGCAGATCTCTGTAAAGTTTGAGACCAGCAGAAATCAGAAGTGTGTTTGTCTTGGGACGGGTTAGCAGGGTGGGCTGCCCCAGCCCTGTCTCTGGTGCTGTCATTTATCTTTCACCTTCATGTGACTTCCCTTTGGGTTCACTAAATATTTTTCTACTAGTTGTTGAGTTTTTGTTTTTTTGTTTTTTGTTTTGTTTTGTTTTGTTTTTTGGTTTTGGTTTTTCGAGACAGGGTTTCTCTAGGTAGCCCTGGCTGTCCTGGAACTCACTCAGTAGACCAGGCTGGCCTCGAACTCAGAAATCCACCTGCCTCTGCCTCCCAACTGCTGGGATTAAAGGTGTGCGCCACCACCACCACCCTGCGATTTTTTAAAAATCTCAACAACTGCTGGGAGGTGATGGCGCACGCCTTTAATCCTAGCACTTGGGAGGCAGAGGCAGGCGGATTTCTGAGTTCGAGGCCAGCCTGGTCTACAGAGTGAGTTCCAGGACAGCCAGGGCTACACAGAGAAACCCTGTCTCAAACAAACAAACAAACAAACAAAAATCTTTTAATTGAAAATTGACAAATTATAGTTGAGTGCATTTATCCAGTGATGCCATTTGCTAGTTTAAAGTTGAATAATTAATAAAGCTCATTAATATACCGATCCCCAACATCTATTACCTGAAACGTTTGCTTCTGTGTTTGGTTGGGGTTGTTTTGTTTTGAGACTCTGTAGCACAAGCTGGCTTAGAACTCATTATCTAGCCAGGCTAGCCTCGATTTCACAGAGGTTTTTCTGCCTCAGCCTCTTAAGACACTCTGTTAATTTAGTTTTATTTTTCTTTGAGACAGAGTCTCAAAGCCCTGCCTGGCCTGAAACTTACCATGTAGTCCAGGCTCTCCTAGAACTCAGAGAGAGATCCACCTCTGTTTTGCGAGTATTAGGTTAAAGGCGTGTATCTCCATGCTCAGGCTTAGATGGTTTTACTTACTTACTTACTTACTTACTTACTTACTTACTTACTTATTTGGTTGGTTGGTTGGTTTGATTTTTTTCAAGATAGTTTCTCTGTGTAGCCCTTGGCTGTCCTGGAACTTGCTCTGTAGACTGAACTGATCTGGAACTAAAAGAGATCCACCTGCCTCTGCCTTCCTGGTGTTGGGATTAAAGGTGTGAGCCATCACCCAGCACCTTAGGATTTTATTTTAATTAATTTATTTTAATTTTATTTGCATTGGTGTTTTGTGTTAGGCCTCAAGAATCACCACACAAACCATATAAACATTGATCTTACTTAAGAATAGTTTATTGAGTGCACACCCTAAGACTGGGGACTCCGGGGCCTAATTGGGGTACCAGTCTGTTCTTAGGGCAGGGTTTTTATAGGAAAACCCAAGTTCAGAAGTTCAGAAGGCAAGGGTGGAGGCACTACTACACTTGACTTACTGGACAATATATAATCAGCTGACTTTTCAGCTGATTGGTCCTGAGTGAGGTGAGAGGGTGGGGAATGGGTGGGGAACGGGAGTTTCCGGGCACTGAGATAACAGATAATAAGTAATCCAACCTTACCATTGTGGCATTTTAGGAGAATTTCTCAGTGTTGGCTGTGGATAATTACTTTTCTGGGAAGTGGAGTCTGAGAACCTGAACTTAATTTCACCTTACAAGCAGAATGGAGACTTGTGGAGAGCTCTTGGGGCCACTTCTAGGAATTTGTCAAGAATATTTGACATTGGACTAGGACAAGGAAGTAGGCTCAAGAAAATACAGCAGAGGAATGTATACCTTATATCTTGATTATCTTGATAAGTCCCTAGAAACAGTGACCTTGAGACCTTTGTTTATGGCTTGTTTGTTTCTTCACTACTTTATGTCTTAGGATTGACCATATTCTTGGTATGTATTTAGAAAGATATAAAAGACGACTGAGAGAGACTAAACCCGGGTCAGCTTCAGCCCTGGCTGGGGTCATGTTATAATGCTGTCTAATTGTCTTTTCTCTCTTTAACCCTCACTCCGTCCCTCGAGACCTGTTGACTGAGCTGGCTTGGTCAGAGACGGAATACAAAATGGCTATAGTTATGTTAAAAGGAGCAGGCCTCAACATTTTGAGTGCATGCATGTCTGTGTGAGGGATTGGATCCCCTGGAACAGGAGTTATGGATAGTCGTGAGCTGCCATGTGGGTGCTGGGAATTGAATACTTGTCTTCTGGAAGAGCAGCCAATGATCTCAACTGCTGAGCCATTCCTCCAACCCCACATATATATATTTGTAACACCATTGTTTGCCTCTCCAGGGGCAGTAGCAAACCTGGCTAAAATTCCATCACTTAACAAGCTTCAAGGCTGTAAAGAAAACTTTTCTTTCTTTCTTTCTTTTTTACTCCTTCTCTTTCTCCTTTTTTCTTTTCCTTTTGTTTGTTGAGATAGAGTCTCATGTAGCCAGACTAGCCTTGAACTCTCAAACTTACTCTGTAGCTGAGTATGGAGTTGGAGTATGAGCTCCAACCCCTCATCCTCCCTTCTCTACCTCCAAAGTCTGGGTCTAAAGGCTTGTGACACCTCCTCCAGCTAGGTACCTGAAACCGGAGTTGTGGATGGTTGTGAGCCATATGAATGCTGGGAGCCCAGGTCCTCTTCAGGAACAAGTGTTCTTAAGAGCCGAGCCAACGCCCCAGCCCCAGGACGTTTGATGAGTTTGCGGTATTTTACTGTGTGTGACTAAGGACAATGCCCAGAGCTGAATGAAGGCTTCAGTCAGGGCTGGCTGCAGGAGGGAGGGGCCGAGTGCTTCCCTGCCGTCTGTATCAGCCTCTGACACTCTACTCCATAAACTAATGGCTAGGACAGGGCTCCAGCCTTGCCCCATCCCTGTCTTGCGAAGAGTTGCTTACCTTCTCTGCAGCTCATTTTATCATCTATAGAATAGGTAGAGTAGTTGGGTACAGCGTCACACGCCTTCAATCCCAGCACTTGGGAGGCAGAGGCAGGTGGATTTCTGAGTTCGAGGCCAGCCTGGTCTACAGAATGAGTTCCAGGACAGCCAGAGCTACACAGAGAAACCCTGTCTCAAAAAACAAACATGGAAAAAATAGAGTGATAGGTTACACCAACCACGGGGTAAATATGTGAGGACCAAAGGGGAGCTTCGCCAGGGAGGGCATGGCCAGGGCTACACCGTCAATCATGACCCCGTCATTTTCCCCTGGGCAAAGCATAAGATCAGCAGGATTTGAACATTCAAGTCAGGTCATTTGAACACTGGGTAGGGAGACAGAGGCCTGTTCACCTAAGGCAGATGGAGAATACCAAACTTGTGAGACAGGTGGAAAGGCAAACCTCCTGGAATCCGTTTATCTTCTCCTCCCATTCTTTTCCCTCCTCAGTCCATCTTCCTCCCTCCTCCCAATCTTCCAACCCCACCAGTACCCCCACCCCCACCCCTGCACCCTTAGGTCTCACTTCTTCCCCACTTCTTCTGAGACACAGTCTCATTTTGTAATCCAGGCTAGATTCACATTCATAATCTCCCTGGGTAAACCCTCCTGAGTGCAGAGATTACAAACATCTGGGGGTGGGGGTGGGGGTGGGGCTTAGTGGTTAAGGGCACTTGTGGTTGTCAGGCGGTGGTGGTGCACGCCTTTAATCTCAGCACTTGGGAGGCAGAGGCAGGAGGATTTCTGAGTTCGAGGCCAGCCTGGTCTACAGAGTGAGTTCCAGGACAGCCAGGACTACACAGAGAAACCCTGTCTCGAAAAACTAAAAAAATAAAAAATAAAAACAAAACAAAACAAAAAAAATCAAGGGCACTTGTGGTTTAAAAGATCCAGGTTTGATTTCCCAGATCCCACATGGAGGCTCACTACCTCCTCAGGCACCAGGCAGGCTTGTGACCCACTTCCAGGCAAAACACTCATACACATAAAATAATACAAATAAATCTTTTTTTAAAAAAGCATGTACCACTTAGCCTGTTTGCCCTTCAAAGCTCCCTCCCATCTGATCCCATCTGCAAGATTCACAGTAGGGATGAGAGTCACAGTGAGTCAGCCCCGCTCACCAGCCACAGCTGAGGTGCTCCGAGGCAGGCAGGCAGACTTCTTTTTGTTTATTTTGAGACAATGTCTCACTATGTATCTCTGGCTGCCCTGAAACTCACTACACACCAGGCTGGCCTCTCCCTCCCAAGTGCTGGGATTAAAGGTGTGCATCACCACACCGAGTGGCAGTCAAACTTCTAGAGAATGGAGGCACTGGTTTTCCTGAGTCTGCACAGGTGGGCTCCAGCCAGAGCTCCCAGCACAGGGGCTCCCCTCAGCAGTCTAGTGGAGTACCCGCCCCATGTGCCTCGGGACCTGGCAACTGGAGAGTGCAGTCCGTGGGCTTCACGTGCTTAAGCACGGGGTGAGGTGGGTGCTCCTCCCCTGAGGCACAGCACAAAAGGTGACCTTCTTTCCTGGCTCCAAAGCAGTTTAGCATTCCGATTCTGAACACCTCTCCCTACTATAGAGCAGAAATTCCAGCAACGCTGAGACTTGCATCATGGAGAGCAATGAAGCCAGTCACTGGCCGAGTCTCCTAGTCAGGAGCTCCCAAGGTCATCCAGATAGCCCCAGTAATATCTGAGGAGTGGCCGGACGCTCCTGCTCGCAGCCTCACGACCCCTGCATTCTTGGGTGAGGAAACACCCCTCAGTCCTCCCTGGTGGGTTTCAGATCCTGGCTGCGATCTACCAGCCCAGATCCGTGAGCTCTGATCCGAGTCACTTTCTCCACGGTGTCTCTGCAGAGGTACATAACTAGGGCCTTGTTCTATAATGATCTCACGTAGGCCTCACCCTCTGAAGCTGAGGGTATTCTTATCCTTGTCCGTTCTTTGACTAAGAAACAGGAGCTAGAGGACAGTGCTACCTTGCCTACCCCCCAGATGATGCCGGATCCATCTGTGGAAATAAAATGTTGTTCACCGGCAACATTTTTCCTGTCTGTTCATGACAGCCTCAGCGTCTACACGACTATTTGCATCTTGGTTTGTTTTGTTTTGGCTTTTTTTTGTTGTTGTTTTGTTTTGGGTTTTTTGGTTTAATTATTTGTTTTTTTAGGTTGTTTTTTTTTTTTTTT
>NW_021620849.1:2470138-2482086 GCF_004785775.1 Grammomys surdaster
CTCCTCCTCCTCCTCCTCCTCCTCCTCCTTCTCCTCTTCCTTCTCCTCTTCCTCCTCCTCTGCCACCACCACCTCTTGGCTTACTGGCTTGCTCTCCATGGCTCTCTCAGCTTCCTATAAACCCAGGACCATCTGCCAAGGGGTAGCATGGGCTATCCACCTCCATCAGTCACTAATCAAAAACAATACCCCCAAAGACTTGACCATAGGCCAATTTAATGGAGCCATTTTCTCAGTTGAGGTTCTCTCTTTCCACCTGACAAAATGAACAAACAAACAAACAAACAAACAAACACAAACAACCCTCACCAGCACATGTCCAGAAGCAGCTGGAGGAAGAAGGAACACAGGAGGTGTAAGACAGTTCCCATACGGGCATCAGGGCCCACATCCATCCTGGTAGACTCCTGAGTGCTAGTTAATGCCTACAGCCTTAAACGTTTATTTTTTTTCTCTTTCTTGCTGACTTTGCCACCGGGGGGGGGGCGACGCTCTCCCTCCTGGTTCTAGGGACAGCTCCCCAGGGCCCCAGCAATTGCATGCTGATTTCTCTCTGACTGCAATTCTTCCTTAGTTGTGAGCTTGAGCTGGCTCATCTGCTATCATTCACCACACAGTGACTTCACTTGAAGAACGAGGAGGCTAGTTATTTGGCACCAAAAAAAAAAAAAAAAAAATCAACATTTCCTGATCCTGGTCAATGTCTTTTTGGGTTTTGCTTATTTTTTTTCCCCCCAGAGGTCTCTTTCATTGTTGAGGAATGGGGGAAATCTGTGGAGTTGGCCTCCCATAATCAATCCAGACCTGAGTATTCATTGCAAGAATTGGCCATTTGCTTCTTTGTCTTTGTTTTGTTGCTGTGTTGTTGTTGTTTTAAAGACGGGACCTCACTATGTAACTCTCTGGCTGTCCAGGAACCTCAGGCTGGTCTTGAATGCACACAGATCGGCCTGCTTCTGCCTCCCAAGTGCTGTGATTAAAGGCATGTACCACCACTGCCCAACTCTCTCTCTTTCTCTCTCTTCTTGTGTGTGTGTTCACTCATGTAAGTGCAGGAAATTTCTTTTATTATTTTTTTATGTTCATGTGTTTTACCTGCATGTGTGTCAGTGCATCATGTGCATGCATCTTGCTCTTGGAGACCAGAAGAGGATACTAGACCACCCAGAACTGGAGTTACAGTTTTGAGCTGCCATGTGGGTGCTGGGAGTTGATCCGGGTCTTCTGGAAGAGTAGGCAGTGCTCTTAATGGCTGAGCCATCTCTGTAGCCCCCAGACATCTGCTTCTTTGTGTGTGTGCATATGCATGCGTGTTGGAATACATGTGGAGGCCAGAGGGTTGTTTTTCTCCTTTCACTGTGTGTTTCAGAGATCAAACTCTTCTTTAGGCTTGGCCAGGGGCCCCTTTATCAGCTGAGCCACTTCTCTGGCCCTGTCTATTTGCCTTTGAACCAGATTTTCCTCTACAGTAATTTAGATCTGAATTTTATCGGGAGGCAAATAAGTTTCCTCTCTTACCTGGCAGAAGTGTGGGCACAAGTCCTATAGGGAAAGAATTCTGTGATCCACTAGTCAGGTCTGTCAAGGTCAAGGCAATGGGGGAATTAAAGTCTGAGTGCTATTTGCCCAGATAGGTGATAGAAAGGATTAGCTTTTCAAATAGGGAAGAATACAGATTCTATAGAAGATTTAGTGGTTTTTCACTCTTTGTTGTGTGTAATTAATGTTGTAACTAAGAATCCTATATTTAGGCTGGCTGAATATCTCCGTGCAAACCCCTTGTCTACCATGCATGCCGGCTTGGGTTCCATCTCCAGCACCTCAGAAGGGGATAGGGGATTATGTCTATATTAGTCAGGCAGGGTTGGAGAGACTGCACGCAGTAGCTGTTAAGAGTTTAGACATCTCTCTCCAAACTCCAGGCCCAGCTCGTGGGACAGGTGCCAAGATTCTCAGGCAAGGCCTCTTGGCATGCAGACCCATGGAGATGGATGGGGGAGGGGCGAGGCTTGGAACCGGCCTGGCAGGAGGAAATGCTGAGTTAGTTCTCTTGCCAGAGGCAGGCACAGGATGTACCCAGCTCAGCAAGCTCCTCACTCCAATGCAAATGGACAGAGAGTCTGTGGGGCCTGAAACTTCCGTGGCTGATTGGCAAGGCAGGGGAGGCCTGTCTAAGAGAGTGGAAGAAGGGACCGAGCCTGGAGAATGTGCTGTACATCTGAAAGGAACTTCAGCCAAATTTGAGACAGGGCTGGTATGCTGCCTCAGCAGGTAAACACAGTGTGTCAAGCCTGTCCATCTGACTCCAAGCCCCAGGACCCTCATGGGTGAAGGAGAGAGCCATCCTGTACTCCCCTTGGCTCCACCTCCACACACCTGCTGGGTTTCGGCACCAATAAAAGGAGAGAGAGAGAGCAGAGAAGTGGAGGATAGAGGCCGGCCATGACCACGTGGAGAGACCGGGAAGAGAAGGGGGGAGGTGAGACAACAACCTGCAGGTGCGGGTCGGGAGGGCAAGAGAGAGAGGAGGGGCCAAGCAGCCCCTTTTATAGTGGGCAGGGTTACCTGCCTGTTGCCAGGTAACTCTGGGGCGGAGCATACCTGGCTGTTGCCAGGTGACTGTGGAGGTGGAGTTTAACAGATTACTAACAATCCCTCCCATAAATAAATAGATGTAAGTTAACATTTGCAATTGCTCAAACAGGCCTTGAACTGTAGGTTCTTCTCCATGAGCCTCTGGAGTAGCTGGGAGTCTGACTCAGACACAGATGCCCTAAGTGGAGACAGGAGACTCGAGCAGGAGAAGGAGGTGGGTTGTAAGCAGACAGGATTAAGCACTCGGGTTGGGGATATGCCTTGCTTGGTAGAATGCCGGCCTAGCACTCAAGAGGCCCTGGGTTTAGTGCCTAGAAGCTCTTAAAATTGGGCATAGTGGCACATTCCTGTAGTCTTAGCGTTAGGAAGTGGGGGCAGGAGGTTCACCATCATGAAGCTGGAGAGCCGGCTCAGCAGGTGACAGTGCTTGCTGCTCTTGCAGAAGACCCAGGCTTGATTCCCAACATCCACATGGCTTCTCACAGTTGCCTCTAATTCCCTTATCTGGTCCCTCATGTTCTCTCTCTCTCTCTCTCTCTCTCTCACCAATCTTTTAAAAAAAGGTAAGAGATAAGAAAAAAAAAAAAGGAAAGGTTTGGGGTTTTTTGTTTGGTTGGTTTGGCTTTTTGGGGGGAGTATCTTTCTTCCTTTTTTTTAAAAGTTTTTATTAGTTTAATATATATGGTTGCTTTGGCTGCATGTATGTCTATGCATCATGTGCATGCCTGGTGCAGCAGACAGCATCCAGCGCCCTTGGACTGGATTACAGACAGGCGTACGTGCTGGGAATTAAACCTAGGTCCTTTGGAAGGGTGGTGTCTTAATTAGGGTTTTACTGCTGTGAAGAGACACCATGACCAAGGCAACTCTTATAAGGACAACATTTAACTGGGGCTGGCTTACTGGTTCTGAGGTTCAGTCCATTATCATCAAAGCAGGAAGCACGGCAGTCTCCAGGCAAACATGGTGCAGGAGGAGCTGAGAGCACTACATATTTATCTGGAGGCCGCTAGAAGACTCTCTTTCTTCCTTTAATTCTTTCTTTCTTGGTTTTTCAAGACAAGGTTTCTTTGTGTGGCCCTAGCAGTCCTAGAAATCTATCTATAGTCCAGGCTGGCCTCAAACTCAGAGATCCACCTCCCTCTGCCTCCTGAGTGTGCTGGAATTAAAGGCCTGTGCCACCATGCAGGCTTATACAGAATTCTGAGAGTGGTACCTGGGGAAGGCTATGTGTGAGCCAATGGAGCCTTCTAGGTCTGCTAGGCTTGAGGACAGAGTCTCTGGAAAGAGGATGGCTCCTCTGATAACACTCCACTTGGTTATCCCACTAAAGACCTGAGGACCAGGAAGCCATTCTCTAACTGCTCTATCGAGCTTTGAAAGTTCAAGGTCAGAAAAGCATGATAGCGTGCTCCTGGTGACCCCAGCACCCAGGAGGCTGAGACAAGAGACATTATGGATGGCTGTGTGTCACCGTGTGGGTACTGGGAGTAGAATACTCAAAAGTGTTATATGTATTTCAGATGCCCACCCAAGCCCAGCTGCTCTGTCTGTCTCCTGCCTGTGGATTAGCACATAAAGCTCTCAGCTACTGCTCCAGTGCCATGCCTATGTGCTTCCCAGTGTGGTGATCATGGACTCGCCCTTCGAAACTGTAAGCTAGACCCAAGTAAATGCTTTCTTTAAAAGAGTTGCCTTGGTCATGGTATCTCAGTAACACACTGGTCCAGGCAAAGCCCTCTAAGCAATAATGATGCCCTGGAAGTGGATGCCTGGCTCTCTTTCTGGTCTCTCCAAGTGCAAACTCCTTGAGGCCAATCTATGATGCCTTCTGTCTCCACAGAGAACAGACAGCATGAGGACCAAAGAGAAAGGAGAAACTGGATGCTGGAGGTGCCTAATTGAAAAGTCCATTCTGTAGAGGGAGGAAGGGGCTTTCTAGAAAGGAAACATGGAGTGGTCAGCAGAGCTGGAAGCCAGAGAAGAGAAGATAGGGCCAGTGGAGGGTGAGCAGCATAGTACTCATCACGTTTTAACCACTGAGGATGTAATGGTCCAGGAAGCCACAACCTCACACCAACTGCCCCTCCTACTCTCATGGTAGTACAGAGCCTCCCTAGATAATGCCAAGGCTTGAAGTGGAAATTTGTAGTTTCTTTGGAGACTCAGTTGTACCATGTAATGTTTTTCTGGAAACTGTCTAGTGAGAGGATGTTTTGCTGAGAACAGATACATGATATTTTTCTGGAAGCTGCCTGGAAAAGGGCATGTAATGTTTTTCTAGAGTGGATGCTTGAGAGGAAACGTTATTGGTTCACCTTGCCCTTCTTTGCTGGTCTTTGTTGGGCTTTACTGATGCTGGCCTTCACGGTCCACACTGTGGCATTGGTGGCATTGGTTTGCCTTGCCTTCTTCACCCCTTCATAGAAAGAAACACACCGAAGAACTTCTCATGATAATCTGGTGGCTTCTTGCCACTTCTGCCGACTCAGGCCAATTGGCAGAGCCTTGAGGTTTCCTCTGGATCGAACTGCCATTGCTGACTGGTGAATGGTGTTTGTGAGTGCATCGAGCTACTGACACTGAATCATGTGAACTGAGATGCTGATACCCTGACAAAGGAGATTGGAATTGCCTGAAAAAAATGTTTCTAAACAGATCCACATCTTCCTTTGTCCTGTTAACCTTTCGTTTCTACTGCCTGTGGCGGGTGGTGGGCTAGAAGGGATAGAAAAGCATTTAAAAACCCTTATTAAAGTAGGTTAAAAAAAAAATCTAGGCCTACAAAGGCTCATTCTTTCTTGAGTTTTTCTTGTTAGCTGGTTGGTTGTTGGGGTTGGACTTGGTTGGGTTTCTGGGACAGGAGCTCACTTTGTAGCCCAGGCTGGTCTTAAGCTAGCTCCGATCCTCTTGCCCCGTTACTCAGAGTGCTGGGATAGAAAGACGCCATCACACTGTTAGAAATGGGTCTGGGGTATCAGAAAAATGACTACACAATCCAAAGCAAACGTTTTATTTCTGCAGAAGGATGCATGGCTGAAAATGAACCAAGCAAGAACACTTAGCAGGAATCCTGCTGGGTTTTATCCCTGACCCAAAGGGGTCCTTTTCCTCGATTGGCCACATGCTATTATGGGATAACTAAAAAGCTGAGCAGCTGATAAGCAACGTGTAAAAACTGAGACAACAAGAAACCTGGATCACGCCAGCGGTGGTGGCGCACACCTTTAATCCCAGCACTCAGGAGGCAGAGGCAGGTGTATTTCTGAGTTCGAGGCCAGCCTGGTCTACAGAGTGAGTTCCAGGACAGCCAGGGCTATAAAGAGAAACCCTGTCTCGAAAAACAAAAAAACAAAAAAAAAAACAAACAAAAAGGAAGAAAGAAAGAAAGAAGGAAAGAAAGAAAGAAAGAAAGAAAGAGAAAGAAACCTGGATCACATCTTTGACAAATGTTAACTGTTAGAAGGCATGTTTGCCAGATGGTGTCTCTACAGATTTCTTTGTTAGATTATAGGCCTGTCCCTCTAAGCCAAGAGCTCACGACCTGAAGAATTTGGAGACAAACTCTCCCCTACAGCAGACAGGTCCCTGGTAGAAAGAATAAACTCCCAGGCAAGACTCAGAGGGGTGGAGAAAAACAAACCCAAACTAAAGACAGATGTGGCAATAAGGTACCAAACCCATGCACTCAGATGCCCTAGCAGACAGTGTGAGGACCAGAGATGATAAACAAATTCTCTCTGTATCCCTTGCAACCTCTGACTGAGTTATAGTCAATTTCTTGATCCCCTCCAAACAGGTACCCTGTAGCTGGACCATGTATTACAGTAGCACTCACTGCTGGGGAAAATCTCGCCAGATTAGACCTTCCCTGCCTGGTCATCAGGAGTATGTGTCCCCCAATAGAAGTGCACACTCTAGGAAAAGATCTCTGTTTCTCCCTGAAACCAGTTCACTCCTGCAATGATCGCTGCTGATGCTGAAACCTCTGTTTAACCCTTTAACCACAGAATGCTCTTTGTCTCATTTAACCCGTTGACAGAAATTATAGCACATTTCATTTCCGTTCCACTTAGTTCCCAGCTGGGGTTCGCTCTTTGTAGACAAGACAGCATGCAGCTCACATACCCTACTCAGTTTGGCTTCGGGGACTGGGAAGGGAAGCTGGGTGTCCCCCTGGTGCCTGCTGGAGGAGGGTGGCCATGGTGCTCTCAGGTCAGAGTTGAAGAAGCAAAACAAAGCAGGAGGTCAGGCCAGAGAGAATGTTAGGGGGCTAAGCTGCAGCGAAAGGTCTGCCTAGTGCTGGAGGATGACAGCACAGGAAGCCAGGCGGCGGTGGCGGTGGAAGCACACAGATCCCAGCACTCGGAGACAGAAGCTGAGCTGATCTCTGAGTTTGAGGCCAGCCTGGTCTACAGAGTGAGTTCCCAGACAGGCAGACAGGCAAGGCTATACAAAGAAATCTTGTCTTGGAAAATACAGAGAGAGAGAGAGAGAGAGAGAGAGAGAGAGAGAGAGAGAGAGAGAGAGAGAGAACAAATAAACCATAGAAGAGGAAAGGAGCACCTGAAGAGTGGGTGACATCTAACCCATGGACCCTCCTAAAAAAGGGAACAGCAGAAGGGGCAGGCCAGGAATTCCCAGCACAAATCCACTAACCCCCAAAGGGTGACAGGGCGGCCAGCAACTGTGTTGTGGCCTTCAGGGGCTTTCATCCCTGTAACTATCACAGTGAGGCCCTGCCACAGGCAAGAGGAAATTAAACCAAGCTATGTGGATAACAGCAACAGTAGCAGATGTAGAACACCAGTGAGAAGCTGTCAAAGGATCCGAGTGTTTTGATTTTCAGCTTTATTGAGTGTTTTTTTTTTTGTTTGTTTTTGTTTTTGTTTTTGTTTTTTGTTTTTCGAGACAGGGTTTCTCTGTGTAGTTCTGGCTGTCCTGGAACTCACTCTGTAGATCAGGCAGGCTGGCCTCAAACTCAGAAATCTGCCTGCCTCTGCCTCCCAAATGCTGGGATTAAAGGCGTGTGCCACCACCGCCCGGCCTTTATTGAGCTTTAATGGGTGTTTAAAGGGTACAATAACAGGCTCTAATGCCAGCACTGGAGAAGCACAGACAGGAGGATTGCCATGAGTTCCTGGCCAGTCCCAGCTACATAGTGAGTTTCTGGTCAGAGCTGGATTCTGTCCATAACAAACAATAAAATAAAAATTGGAAATCAATAAACCAGACAGGGTAGCAGACACCTTTAATCTCATAACTCAGCAGGCAGAGGCAGGTGGATCTCTATGAATTCAAGGCTAGCCTGATCTACACAGCAAGTTCCAGGCTAACCTGAATTACTTGGTGAGACCCTGACTCAAAACCAAACCAAACCAAACCAAACCAAACCAAACCAAACCAAACCAAACCAAAAAGCAGAACACAGACAAAACCACCAGGGGCTCAGTAGTTAAGAGCACCTCTGCTCTTCCAAAGGACAAGAGCTTGGTTCCCACCACCCATGTCACGCCAACTGAGTATAACTCTACCTTCTATGGAGGAAATGTTCTCTTCTGACCTCAGAGGACACCTACACTTAAGTGTATAGACACAGCACACACACACACACACACACCCCACACACATACACATACACACACTTAAAAATAAATCTTGGGGAGAAAAAAAAATGCCAAAACTTCCCAGGAAAATAGAATTATCAGAAAGTAAAGCAGCCAGATGCAGAAGATCTCTGAGTTTGAGGCCAGTTTGGTCTATGGAGTGAGTCCCAGGGCAGCCAGGAATACTCAGAGAATCCTGTTTTGAAGGAAGGGGTTGGGGGGGAGACAGAGAGAGACAGTGAGAGAGAGAGATCTCATTAAAACTTTTGCATTTTGGACAGTAGAAAAACCAGTGTTGAGGGCCGTGAGTTGACAAAGAGCCAGAAGGTGGCAGTGTCTACCCAAGGAGGGGCAGGCTTCTTCATGTCCCAGGCTAGAGTTGCCCCACATCAGCCTTGCAAAAATTCCAGTCCTACCCCTCGATCTGGCCTCACGTTCCTCTGCCTCACCAAACAAAATACGGAACGTGACAAAAGCCCGGGTGGTGTGGTCGCCCGCTGGGTTTTAAGATCTAACAAGAGTCTCTTCCCATGGGCAGGGGGACTCCAGTGTCCTGCCACTGGATCCTGGCTGACGTGCCAGCACCTGCCGGTTCCCCAGGCCTTCCCCTGCTCCCAGCTCATCCTAAACTCAGTTATTTCCTCTCTTTAGGTGAGGCACAGCTTTGGCAGAAAGCTTAAGCAGCAGAGGCAAACCACCCCCAGTGTGGTGTCATTTGCAGGGAACTGAAAATCACTGTTACCCGGAAAGCAAGCAAACAAACAGACTTAGTCAAGCAGATACGGGGGTTCGAGCCTGCAGTCCTAGCACTTGGGAATCAGAAGAAGGCTCAGAAGTTCAAGGTCAGCCTTGACTATCTGTTGAGTTTAAGGCCAACTTGAGGTATGTCAGACCCTGCCCCTCCCCACAAACCCACCTAAACGGACATCTTGTTTTCTCTCGTGTGCGGAATACATATATATTGACAGTAGAAGGGGTGATATATGAGGGGAGGCGGAACCTAAAGCAAGCGGAGGGCGGGCCAAGAGATGGTAATGAGGAGAGAGAAACATTTTCTTTCACACGTGAAAGCTAGATTTAATTCTGTGTGTGCACACGACATGGAAGCAGAAAGGCAACAGTTTGTGCGGAGGAAGAGGACCAATGGGAAGAGGGAGGGAGAAGAATGTGAGCAAAGAACTGGGGGGGGGGGGTGCGCGCGCGCGAGACAGAGAGAGAGAGCGTGTAGATGGCTGAGTAGGTGAAAATATCATAATAATTACTTTGTATGATAAGTAAAAATTTTTTTGAATGTTTCAGATAGTTAAGTATGTGTTATACGTATTTTATTTATTTGGTTGCTCCTTTTCTTTCTTTCTTTCTTTCTTTTTGTTTTGTTTTTTGTTTTTTTTTTTTTTGGTTTTTCGAGACAGGGTTTCTCTGTGTAGCCCTGGCTGTCCTGGAACTCACTCTGTAGACCAGGCTGGCCTCGAACTCAAATCTGCCTGCCTCTGCCTCCCAAGTGCTGGGATTAAAGGTGTGCACCACCACTGCCCAGCTGGCCTTGAACTTATAATAGGCCACCTGTCTCTTACTCTGGAGCTCAGGGATTAAAAGTAATTCCCACCACATCTACCTATTAGGTGTATTTGCACAGTTAATACAACAACAACAAAAATAGTCATCCTAAGCTGACAGCTAATTGGAGCTAGAGAGATGGTTCAATGGTTAAAAGCATTTGTTGTTCTAGCAAGGGGCCAAGGTTTGGTTTCCAGCACCCCCATGGTGGCTCACAATTGTCCGTAACATGAGCCTGATGCCTTCTTCTGGCCTTCTCAGGCACTGCACACACATTGTACATAGACATACAGTCAGGCAGAAACACCCATACACATAAAATAAATATTAAAAAAAAAGGCTAGGGGTGGTAATATATGCCTTTAATCTCAGCATGTGGGAAACTGAGGCAGGTGGTATGAGTTCAAGCCCTGGGAGGGCTACATAGTAAGTTCCAAGATAGTCAAGACTACAAACCGAGAGCCAGTCTGGAAAAAGAAAAAGAACAAAGAACGTGGTACAGTGGTGTACTCCTGCAATCCTACAACTTAAGTTGTGTCTGGCAAGAGGACTGCAAAGTTAAAGTTTGAAACTTTGAGACTAGCCTTGGCTACAAAGCAAGACCCTACCCACCGGCTAAAGTCAAAGAGGGAAGGGAGGAAGAAAGGGAGGACGGCCGGTGAGGTGCGTCAGCAATACAGGTACTTCCTGCCAAAGCCAACAGCCTGAGTTCCATCCACAGAACCCACACTATAGGACAGAACTGGTTCCCTAAAGTTGTCCTCTGACCTCCACACACCACAAGCAGACTGAACACACACATATATACACGCAAACTAGATAAATACATGTAAAAACCAGTCATTGCACTCTCTGGGCTGGGTTCTCTTGTTTTTGCATCTCCTCCGTCTGACTTTCCTGTTGTTGAGGTCTCTCCACTGTCTTGCAATCTGTCCTTCTCAAAGCTACTCAGTTCCTCATGTGTGTAACCAGCTCTCTTCAACTGCGTCCTTGGCACTTCCCCTTCTCGGCCCAACTGGCTGATCGAGATATTTTCCCAAACAAAACCTGTTCTCACCCCACTAAACGCATTGCAGACTTGCCATCTGGTGTCTATGTGGGTCTCCCGAGAAACTGATGAGTGGGCAGCCACAGCTGAGACGCAGATCGCCTCTCTGCCAGCTGCCAGACTGAGAGGAGACCCGCAGCCTCAGGGATGGGGGCGGGGGCCGGGGTAAAGGTGCATAGGGCAGCCCCTGCACAGAGTCCCATCTCTCTATTGTGGGCCAGACCTCAGAAGGGCAGGGCTGAAGCAGAAAACTGAGCGCCTTCAGGTAAAGTGACCAGTAAGTCCAGATAAGGAGGGACTGAAACAGAAAGATGCTTGACTCAAGCAGCTTGAGGCTCAGAGTCCTGGGGACCAAACAGAGCCAGGGGGTGTGGGTTGGTGTGGGTTGGGAGATGGGAAAGAGACAGCAGGAAAGTCCCCACCTTTGTAGAAATCCTGAGCTTTGAAGCAGGGTGCATCTGGAGTGGTTTGGAGGGTTAGAAGGAAGAACCAAAGCCTATACAAGAACGCAAACCAAGCCTGGAAGGGAAACAGATGCCTTGCAGGGATCCATCTCCAAAGCAGAGGCAAAGAGGGGCAGGACAGAGTGTTCCTAGTAAAAACCACCACTTGAGGTGCGCTCACCAGGCCAGGCAGGAATGCTGACAGGAGCTGACGGGAGCTGACAAGTATACCTACTTGAGACATGCCAGACATTGTCCCAATGCTGAGGCCCACAAAACACAGCATGTGAGACTCACTGGGATGTTAAATTGTCTACTAGGACATTCAAAAGGGTGAAAGAACTGCATAGGGTGACGTGGGTCTGCCATCCCAGCATTCAAGAGGGTAAGGCAGGAGGATACTTGTAGTTGGCTAGCCTTGGGTATTCAGTGAGCACCTAGGTCAAAACAAGGACAAGATTATCAGCAAAAAGGCTGGGCATGGAAGCACACACTGTAATCCCAGCACTTGGGAGGCAGAGGCAGGAGGATGGGGGATGGAGGTTGTCTTTTACTGCACAGCAAGTTGGAGGCCAGACTTCGTCATGTGAGGCCCTGTCACAAACAGTAAAAGAGCAAAGACAAATTCACTATATTCTGTGTGTGTCAGAGAGAGAGAGAGAGAGAGAGAGAGAGAGAGAGAGAGAGAGAGAGAGAGAG
>NW_021620849.1:2482096-2528953 GCF_004785775.1 Grammomys surdaster
GAGAGAGAGAGAGAGAGAGAGAGAGAGAGAGAGAGAGAGAGAGAGAGGCCTGCCTCTACCTCCCAAATGCAGGGGTCAGAGGTGTGCACCATCACTCCCAGTTGGTAGTAATACATTCCCTCCAAGTAAAATGCATGGGACTGAAGAGATACAGATGACTCGGTTGGTAAAACCTAGTTTGATTCCCAGAACCCATATGGTAGCTCACAATCTTCTCTAACTCCAGTTCCAGGGGATTCCATGCCCTCTTATGTGTCCCCTAGGTACCAGGCATGTACTTGGTACAGAGACATACATACAGGCAAAACACTCATTCACATAAAATAACATAATTTTTAAAATGTAAGAACATGAAAGAAGCCTTAAATGTCCCCAGAAGGAAAAGAGCCAAGTTAACATCTGACCCACCAAGCTCAGCCACCTGTGTCTGGTGTCCTAACCGCTGGGCAGTGCTGTCACCATTCCACATCTCTGCTCCCCAGGATTTACTAAGAAGGTTGCTAGTGTATGCTTCCCAGAGGAAGACACAGAGAAGCAGAGAAAAAGCGTCTTGTGCTTCAGGGGCCTGAATGTAAAGTAAAATAAAAACTGTGAGATGAACCAGTTTGCTAAGTATTGTCAGTGAATGCTGGGGAGGAAGAGGCTGGTCATGGCCTCTGTTTTCCACACTTAAGGACATGGACTTTGAAAATTTCAAAGGAAAATGACCCCATAGCTTTCAACTATGAGATAGAGGATGATTTTATATTTTAACCATCTATTATTATTATCAATAATAATAATAATAATTGGGTTATTGCTTTTTGAGACAGAGTTTCTCTGTGCAGCCTGGCCATTCTGGAACTTGCTCTGTAGACCAGGCTGGCCTTGAACTCAGAAGTCTGCCTGTCTCTGCCTCCCAAGTGCTGGGATTAGAGGTGCGTGCCACCACTACCCAGCTTATTACTTTATTTACTGAGATAAGATTTCACTATGTAGCCTTAGCTGGCCCAGAGCTTTCTATGGACACCAGGTTGGCCTCAAACTTAGAGAGATTCACCGGCTTCACACACACACACACACACACACACACACACACACACACACACCGCTATTATTATTTTATCTTGAGGCAGGAATTTCATGTTCTCAAACTCCCTGAGTTGGGAAGGATGGTATTGAACTTCTGATCCTTCTACCTCTACCTCCCAACTGCTGGGACTATAAGGGAGGGTAACCACACCTAGTTTTCAGAATTCTGGAGATGGAGTCCAAGACCCCATTCATGCTAGGCAAGCACTTTGTATCTGGGCTACATTCCTAGCCCTATACCACGATTTTGGAGGGATGTCTAGTAGTCTTTCAGTTAATTTATTTTGTATAATTTAGTCATAATCTTTTATTTGAGGAGAATATTTTAGCCAAGTGTGGTGGTATACATCTTTTAAGTACTAGCACGTGAGAGAGGCTGAGACAGGAAGATCTCTGAGTTCAAGGCCAGTCTACATACTGAGAACTTGTCTCAAAAGGAAAAAAAAGGCCAGGCAGTGGTGGCGCATGCCTTTAATCCCAGCACTTGGGAGGCAGAGGCAGGCGGATTTCTGAGTTTGAGAGTTCGAGGCTAGCCTGGTCTACAGAGTGAGTTCCAGGACAGCCAGGGCTACACAGAGAAAACCTGTCTCGAAAAACCAAAAAACCAAAAAAAAAAAAAAAAAAAAAAAAAACCGGGCCCATATCTACACAGAGAAACCCTCTCTCTAGAAAAAAACCAGCTAACCAAACAACAAACAAAAAAGCTAGCCCTGTAATTAACATGCTTACAATTTATTTTTCTCAATAACCCAGGATATAGTCAATAACTTTTAAGTATCTACTGAGTTGCCCATGGTAGTGAGCCTGGCAGACATCCCAAGTCTTACAAATTTTCATTGCACACAGCATTCTCTAAACCTGGCCACTTAGAACTGTGATACTGCTGAGTATGGTAGCATACGCCTGTATATAATTCCAACACTTTGAGAGGCTGGGCAGAAGAATCACTTTGAGTCCAAGGCCAGCCTGGACTGCATAGTGAGCTCCTTGCCAGCTTGAACTACGGAGAGAGTTTTTTTTGGGGAAAAAAAAAAGGGTGGGGGACTCTATACAAGGCTGGGATATATGGCTCAATGGTAGCACACCTGCCTCCATGAGTCTGTGAGTCCTTAGCACCACACAGAAATGAAACTAATGCACCCCTGCTACTTATACATGTTCACAGTTTGTACTTTTCTCTAATGCTAGACAAGGTTATCTCTGCTGAGCACGTACACCCACCCTCTTGCTGTTGTTCTCTGATAAGCTCCAATTCTGAGGAAAGGTTTCCAAGGCCACCGGAAGTACAGGGTATGGATGCCACTTCAGTGGGCACGTTATGCAAAACACATGTTTTTCAGCCCCACCCCTACAGCCTCTACTCTCAAAAACAGTGTGTGCAGAACCACCTGACTCAGCCCACTCCCGTTCTGTGGAAACATTCATGTGGAGTCTACACCTGCTGACTCTAGGACCTTGAAGTCCCTCTCACACCTGGGAGGTTTATTGTGGCTGTTTTAATTTTTTAAAAGGACTTTATGTATTTATTTTTGTGTGAGACAGTGTCTGATGCAGGTAGGGACACAAATGTCAGAGAACAGCTTTCAGGGGTTGATTTACTCTTTTCAATCATGTGGGTCCTGGTGATGGAACCTGGCTTTGCCAGTGTGAGTCATCTTTTTATTTAATTGATTGATTCAACTTTGAGTTGTCTTATTGGTCCCTGTCTACCAGTTTTGTTCCAGCAAAGATCTGACTGGAATAATTTGAGAAATTGCTGTTGTTTGTTTGTTTGTTTGTTTGTTGTACTTTTGAGACAAGGTTGCAAATTGTAATCCAAGCTGGCCCACAACTCACTACATAGCTCAACAGCCTTGAACTCAAGACACTCCTCTTGCCTCAGCCTCCCAAGTACTGGGTTTGCAGCCATACATTACCAGGCCTGGCCTTATTTTGCTAGTTAATTAACTAATCCACTATTAATTAATCTTAAGATAGGCTCTTGCTATAGAGCCCAGGCTGGCCTGGAACTCTGTATGTAGACAAGACTGGCCTCCTAGTTTGTTTCTTGTGCCTCAGCCTCCTAAATGGTGGGATTTTGAGTGTGTATCACTATACTGGGCTAACATAGATATTTAAATGTTTTTATTTGTGTATATGAATGTTTTGCTTTCATGTATGTATGAGCATCATTTGTGTGCCTGGTTCTAGCAGAAGGCAGGTAGTATCAGGTCCCAGAGAATTGGTCACAGAATTGACTGAGAACCAAAATGTAGGTACTGGGAATTGAGCCCAGGTCCTCTGCAAGAACAAGTACTGCCAGGTGGTGGTGGCACACACCTGTAATCCCAGCACTTGGGAGGCAGAGGCAGGAGGATTTCTGAGTTCAAGGCCAGCCTGGTCTACAGAGTGAGTTCCAGGACAGCCAGGGCTACACAGAGAAACCCTGTCTCAAAAAACAAAACAAAGAAAACAACAACAAAAAAAGCTAGGAAAAAAGAACAAGTATTTTTTTCTTTTTTTTTTTTTGGACCTCACTCTGTAGACCAGGCTGGCCTCAGAAATCCACCTACCTCTGCCTCCCGAATGCTGGGATTAAAGGCGTGCGCCACCACTGCCCGGCCCAACAAGTACTCTTAACTGCTAAGCTATTTCTCCAGTCCCAAGATCTCTTTCTTTCTTCCTTCTCCCTTCCTTCCTTTCTTCCTTTCTTCCTTCCTTCCTTTCTTTCTTTCTTTCTTTCTTTCTTTCTTTCTTTCCTTCTTTCTTTCTTTCTCTTTCCTTCTTTCTGTTTGTCTTTCTTCCTCCCTTTCTTCTTCTTCCCTCCCTCCCTCCCTCCCTCCCTTCCTCCCTCCTTTTCTCTTTCTTTCTTTCTCTCTCTTCCTTTCTTCCTTTCTTTCTTTCTTTCTTTCTTTCTTTCTTTCTTTCTTTCTTTCTTTCTTTCTTTCTTTCTTTCTTCCTTCTTTCTTCCCAGAGTCTCATTCTGCAGCCTAGCCTGGCCTTGAACCCTTGAACTCATTTTATGCCTCCTACTTCAGCTTCTAAAGTAGTAGAGTGCTGAGATTACAAACGTGCCTCCCAGCAAAGGCAGACATGAATTCTGAGAGATACAATTTAGCCTATAACATGTTACATGTTTGTAACTGCAAAAGGGCAAATGCTGCAGAGGCAGGGGTGTTAACTAGCTGGTCAAGTGCTTGCCTAGGATTTATGAAGCCCTGGGTTCTGTCCCCAGGATCTCATAAATATGATGGAGCATGCCTATAATCCCAGTCCTCAGGAGGTAGAGGCAAGGGGACCAGGAACCCCAGCTACATAGCAAGCGTGAAGCCAGATATGACTACAGGAGATTATCTCAATAAAGAAGTGCCAGTTGGTTCCAGGACAGCCTGGGCTACACTGAGAAACCCTGTCTCAAACAAAACAGACAGACAGACAGACAGACAGACAGACAGACAGAAGTATATAAAATGTCAGTGTGATGGAGCAGGTTTTTAATCCTAGCACTGAGGCAGAGGATGGATTGGCACTCTTCGAGTTGGAGACCAGTCTGGTTTATGTAGGAGTTTTAGGACAGCAAGGGTTACTTAGTGAGACCCTGTCCTATATCCTCCTCAAAGCCCGCCACTCTAAAAGGGACCTTCCCGTGTTGTGCAAACTGCCTCTAGAAACATCTTCGTCCCTGCACCTGGTCACACTGATTCTGAAACCTCAGGTGGACGTAGCTTTTGAGCATGCTCACAGTAATTCTGTAGTAGCATCGGTTTGTGGAAAAAGCATACAAGATGCTGATGTTTGGAGCTCAGATTTAATGGGAGGCTTATAAAAGAAAAATGAAGCATAGAACTATATCGAAGCCTCATTGGAATGGCCTCCACCGGCAGTGAAATGTTAGCCGCTCTGGGGTTCAGGTAAAGAGGCTCTGAGCTGTTTCTTCTTTCGTCGTCCCATTCGGCTGAATGTTCCACCTCTTCTTGCCAGAGCTTATGTTACTGTTCATAATAGAGGGGCTAAATGACTGTCATAGAATACTCTGCTGGGGAGGACATTTGAAAGGAACTTTGGGTTCTATGCAGAAAGAGAAGATGAAAGAGCAAGCAAGCCTGCCAGGAGTTGGGGGGAGGGTGGTGTTTGCCGAAGCCAAACAGAAGGGGAACGGATCAGCAGTGGGATCTTGGCTTCAGGCCTCATGAGGTTTATGCCTGAGCTTCACTGGGAGAAATGAGCGCTTAAAGACTCATAAACAAGTGCCTGGCTGCTGAAAATCAATATGGGTCTGGTGGCCTGAGATGATTCCAGTCCTGGCTACTGACAAATAGGGTGAGTGGCACTTGGCAGTGGTCTTTGAACAAATGACTGTGAGATCAGGGTATATAATGGTGTAGATCTTTAATCCTGGGGGGCCAGTCTGGTCTATATATGTATGAAGTTCAAGGACAGCACAGCCAAAGCTACATAGTAAGACCCTACCTTAGAGAGAGAGAGAGAGAGAGAGAGAGAGAGAGAGAGAGAGAGAGAGAGAGAGAGAGGAAGAAGAAGAAGAAGAAGAAGAAGAAGAAGAAGAAGAAGAAGAAGAAGCAGAAGCAACAGAAGAAGAGGAATAGTAAGCAGGAATAGTAAGCAGCAGCACACTTGGGCAGAGGTGGCAGATGCCTTTAATACCAGAACTGGGGAGGCAGAGGCAAGAGGATCTTTCAGTTCAGGACCATCCTGGTTTGCAGAGCAAGTTCTAGGATTGGCCAAGTCTAAACAGAAAGAACCTATCGCAAAAAACAAAATGAACAAACAAAAAGAAAGAAAAAGTTCAAGGTCTTCCTGGGCCATATAATGAAATCCTGTCTCAAAACAACTAGCACAGTACCCCAGTACAAGACATTGAGTTGACCCAGTATAAGACATTGAATTGGCATTGTACAGAAACTAAAAGCCATGTTTATCCTGAAATGTTAACCTTCATTTTTTTTTTCTATTTCTACAAGGGTAACACAATGATAAATACGCATGGTCTTAGGTACGTGGGTTTGATTAAAGAACTGTGCCAAAACCATTTTGTGCTACATGCTGGCAAAGAATCTGCCTGCATTCAATATATGTCCTGGCTCTTTGAATAAGCCTGAATTAAAAATTAATGGACTATGTTGCTTGGGAGAGGAAAGAAAGTGAAAGCATACTGTCTGGATTGTGGCATGGTTACTACTGGCTGTTCTTAGTCAGGTCTATGGTCAGAGAGAGCAGAAAATATAGAAAGAAGCGTGATGTGCTTAAAGCTGCAGGTAATCAGGGTGTGGAGAAAGCAGCTATAATCACTGTCTTGTTAGGGTTGCCATTGCTGTGAAGAGACACCATGACCACAGAACTTTTATAAAGGCAACATCTATTTGAGAGGCTGGTTTCAGAAGTTTAATCCATTATCATCATGGTGGGAAGCATAGCAGCGCCCAGGAAGACATGATGCCGAAGATAGAGCAGAGAGTTCTACATCTTGATCTGAAGGCAGCAGGAGACTGTGTTCCACACTGGGTGGAGCTTGACCTCAAAGTCCGCCTTCACAGGAACACACTTCCTCCAACAAGGTCACACCTCCTAATAGTACTATAAGACTCTGAGGAGCCTGTAAGACTCCAACGAGCCTTAGTTTACCGGAGACCCCTGAGTGAACAACTCGGAGCCGGGAGATCGTTGGAAAAGCAAGAGGAATTTTATTGTTCCAGCATACTGGGGTCATCCTGCATCCAAAAGGAGAAGTGACCCCGGGCAGCCCATTTGGGCAGTTTTTATAGTTTTTAGGGCAGCAGCCATTAGGCACAATGTGATTGGTAGAACAGTGTGACTTTTTTTTTTTTTTTTTTTTTTTTTTTTGGTTTTTCGAGACAGGGTTTCTCTGTGTAGCCCTGGCTGTCCTGGAACTCACTCTGTAGACCAGGCTGGCCTCGAACTCAGAAATCTGCCTGCCTCTGCCTCCCAAGTGCTGGGATTAAAGGCATACACCACCGACTGGCAACAGTGTGACTTTTTGTGTTTGTTTGTTTGTTTTGGGGGGGTTTCGAGACAAGGTTTCTCTGTATAGCCTTGGCTGTCCTGGAACTCACTCTGTAGACCAGGCTGGCCTTGAACTCAGAAATCCACCTGTGTCTCTGCCTCCCAAGTGCTGGGATTAAAGGTGTGCGCCACCACCGCCTGGCTTTTTTTTTTTTTTTTTTTTAACTTTTTAATTTTTACTTCAAATTTTTGTTGGCTAAGGCTATTTTTTTTTGTTTTTTTTGTTTGTTTGTTTGTTTGTTTTCGAGACAGGGTTTCTCTGTGTAGCCCTGGCTGTCCTGGAACTCACTCTGTAGACCAGGCTGGCCTCGAACTCAGAAATTTGCCTGCCTCTGCCTCCCAAGTGCTGGGATTAAAGGCGTGTGCCACCACTGCCCGGCTCAGTGTGACTTTTTAAACTGATTGGTCTTTAGGGAATGAGGTAGTAGGGACTTCCCTTGTCTGTAGGTGGCAAGGGTTGATCTGTCCGGGAATGTGTCTACCTGCTCTGGGCCTTCCCCACCCACAGGTGGGTTCTGTCCCTGTGGTCTGAGGAATGTTAATGAGCCTCTCCTATCCAGCAAGTGTCCCATGACCTTTTCAAAGTTCCGGAGGAGGAATGTTAATTAGCCACTCCCTTGAAGATTGAGGGGAGGGGAAACAAGTGTTCCAAAGTTGCTGAGCTGACCTCTTCAGTACCACTCCTCAAGGGCCAAGTGTTCAAACACCTGAGTCTATGAGGGCCATTCCTACTCAAACCACCACAATTACTAAAGAGATTATTGTGTGTAATATCAGTTAAGGGCTCTTGCTGCTCTTGTAGGGGACCTGAGTTCCAGCACCCACATAGCAGCTCATAACCATCTACAACTCCAGCTCCGGAGGATCTAGTGCCCTCTCCAGGCTTCTGCAGGCATTGCAAGCATGCGGTACACTTACACAGGCAAAACACTCACACACAAAGTAAAAATAAGTGTATCTTAAGAAAAATAAAAGGAAAACCAAATTGAGTACCAACATTCCGTTCTCTCTGCTTTCTGACAGCAGCTACAGTGGAACCAGCCACCTCAAGTGCTTGCCTCCATCCCTTCCCTGTGCTATGCTGGCCTTGGACTCAGAGATCTACCTGCCTCTGCCTGCTGAGTGCTGGGATCCAATGCAGGGATTCAGCGTGTGCACGACAGTGCCTGGCCAAACCTTTCCTTAAGATTCTTTCATTTGATGTTATGTCTCAGCAATGAAAAAAAAATAATATACCTATTAAGCCAATTTGAATTTTTTTTGTTGCTTTCTACCAAGAATAGCCAAATAATGCTTCTGCCTCCCACCTCATATCCAAGAGCAAAGTTGTTCTGTCTAGAAGCCAGAATAAGGCATCCAAATGGGTCATCCAGTGCGCAGCCAAAGACAAACACATTCAAGTCCAAAGGCTGAGCTCATTGCTGACAGCAGGATTGGAATGGGACCTGAACCATTCCAAAAGCAGTGGGTGGGCAGCTACCTAGGGTTCAACCCACTCCTTGTGATCATAGGAGGGTTTGCATCCCTCTCATTAAAAGTCCTAGGGGATCCAGATATAGAAGAGAGTTCTCAGGATTGGGAACCTGAGTGGCAACATGGCGGCCTTGGGGCATCTCAACCTATAACTTTGGCTTGGGCTATTTGATTGTCATGAGTTGAATTGCTTGAGTTTTTTTTGTTTTATTTATGTGGTGATGTTGTGGTTTTGGCACATGGGGTTTACCTCACAGTCTCTCACACTAGCTATACTCCAGGCTCTGGTTAACTCTCTAGTCATTGAGAACTGAGTTTCTCCCTTCTGAGTGTTTCTGAATTGTGTGGCAATGGCACCCAGTGTGAATGAGTAAAGGGTAGTCTTCTTGTCTTATGAAAAGCCATGGTCGGGCTCAGTGGAATCCCCAACCCTGTGCAGACAACACTCCTCGATAACGACTTTCCTGCTCTCAAATGTGACATAAAACAATATTTTTGCTTTTACTCCTACCCTCAAGATACACTGCTTTAGGGACCTAATTTCAGAAGTCATACACTATCTGACTGAGCCTGGAGGATGAGGACAAGCTTCAAGGGTAGTCAGTCGGCATAGACAGAGGTCATATGCTTATGTGAAGCAACACAGACCCTGCCCAGGGGTCCTTTGCATACACACACACACACACACACACACACACACACACACACACACTCCTGCAGTCCAGAGCCCTCAGGACTCTGGGGATCTAGAAGACTGGCTCTGCTCCCTCCAAACAAGAGACGTGCTCTGATGCCCCGGTGCAGTGACGTGCTCTGATGTCCCAGTGCAGTGACGTGCTCTGATGCCCCGGTGCAGCTTTGGATCTCCAGAGCAGGAATGGGTGAACATGTAGCCTGGTAGAACTGGTTCACATTTATTTCACCCTGAGTGACAACTCCCACATGACAGGAGCAAGAAGATGGTAAGGTGAACAAACAAACAAACAAACAAATAATAAAATATCATCAAAAGAGGGTAGGGGGGATGTTGGGGCATTTGCTTGCCTTCATTTCTTTTTGTCTTTTTTAGATTATATTAAAGGCAGGCTTATTGGGAAACTGCTCTTGGGTGGGTGAGTTCAGTGGCTTGGAGGCCAGAGAAGTTGCCATGGGGAAAGTGGGGAGGGGGAGTAGAAGAGGGAGAAAGAAAGAGAGGGCATGTGTACAGAGAAAGAAGTGGAGAGGGAAGAGGAGGAGGAAGAGGAGGGGAAGGGGAAGAAGAGGAGGGAGTACTTTCTAGGTTTTGAAACAGGCTCTTGCTATATAGTTTAATCTTGTGGTTCTCTTGCTTCTGTCTCCCAAGTGCTGTAGGATGAGCCACCTCTCCAGGCTTCTGTGGAGTCTGCCTGAGCAGAACCTTGAGAGCAGGAAACAAGTGAACCATGATGCTTTGGGGACATACAGGGTGCATCTCCAGGGATATTCACCTCAACATATTGAGCCCTCCCAGGGCCCAGTCTCTGGCCTGGTATTCTTTCAGACTCCTCTCCAGCCATTTTTCCTGCCAGCAGCCTTGCTCTCACTCAGATGACTGCTGTGAACACACGCATTTGGCGACGTGGTGTTGTAATGGCTTGCAGATGTGTCTTCCATGTTTGTTGTGTCTAAAGGCTCAGGGTCTGGCTTCTTCTGGGTTTTGGAATCTTCTTCCCCCATCACACCCACCCCAATAACTACCACCACAAATGCAGGTATTACCTAACCCAGACAAAAATGCTTGTAAATAAATTAACATCACAGACATATTGCCCCACTGCAAACAAACATTACATAGGTGGAAAGCTAGGCTTTCAGAGCTGTGGAATGTGTGTCGAGAAACTCTTTGCCCTTCATTTGACAGCAGAGAAATCAATTTGTCCTTTTTATTTTATTTAGTACATACATACACACATATGCATCTTTACCCGTTGAGCCATCGCACAGTCCTCTCTGTTTGAGCTGACAAGGCTATTGGAATCAAAAGAGTAGAAAGTTGTAATTTTGTGGAACATCTTCCAATAGGGCTGGCCATTTGAGGGGCTTCAAATATCACAGCTTCCTGATTTGCTGGTAAGTCATGAAAGGATTAGGGACTGGAGAAATGAGATGGCTTAATAGTTCATAGCAAATACTGCTCCTCTAGAGGACCTGAGCTCAAGTCCCAGCATCTGAGTCAAGCACGAAAGGCCCATAACTCTAGCTGAATGGGCACGATGGCACATGCCTTTAATCCTAGCACTCAGGAGGTAGCGGCCGGTCCATCTCTGTAAGTTCGAGGCCAGCCTGGTCCACGTAGCTAAAAGTTTCAAAATAGTTAGGGCTATATTTTGTCTCAAAAAGACCAAATCAGGGTAGGGGCTTGAAGAGAAAGTGAAGGAGGGGAAAGGGAGAGGAGGAAAGGGGGGAAATCTGGCTTTGGAAATTTTAAGAGTACCTTCCAGATCTTTTTTTTTTTAAATGATTTTTTAAAATTATTATTTTATGTGCATTTGTCTTTTGCCTGCATGTAAGTATAAAGGTGTCAGATGCCCTGGAACTGAAGTTACAGATAGTTGTGAGCTGTCGTGAGGGTACTGGGAATTGAACCTGAGTCCTCTGGAAGAGCAGCCAGTGCTCTTAACTGCTGAGCCATCTCTCCAGCCCAACCTTCCAAGTCTTTACTATACTATGAAATTCCTCAAGAGGCCTACAAGGCCTTTATTTTCCTGTGTTAAGATTCAGGTACTCTACAACTGAGCTGTACCTTCCAAGTCGTCATTTTATATGATTTAAATAGTTTATGGTTTTGTTGTTTTGTTTTGTTTACATTTGTTTGTTTATTTACTCAGGGAGAGCCTGTGTAGAGGTCAAAGGATAACTTCTGGGACTTGACTCTCTCCTTCCAAGTGTGGGTCCCAGGGATGAAAGTCAGGTCATTAGGCTTGGTGGCAAGTTCCTACACTCATGGAGCCATCCCGCTGGCCCTTTATTTTGTTTTTAAAAGAAGAACAAAGGTACAGAAATCTGTGAATGGGAAGGTGCTGGGCAGCTCTTGACCACAGGGGGGCGTGTTCTCCTTAGTCCTAGGCTAAGAACCCACTATGGGGGCCGCGACTTAGTTCTGCATTCTGATTAGCTGAGATAAAAGAGATGCTCAGGAAACCATGGGCCAGGGGTTCCTTGGACCTCAAACCACTTCCCCTACTTCAGAAACTCCAGCGGCTGAGTGTGTGTCTGGGGTGCAGAGGCCGTGGGGTGGAGGTCATGTTTAAATTATAGATCAGGCAGGAGTGCTGTGCTGGCAACTTTGCCCAGAAGCCAGCAGGGCGGGCGGTGTCTGGGGCATGACCTGGTGAAGACTGCCTTGCGGGTTAAAGTGCTGGGTGGAGCCGGCTGGTGAGGGCCAGGAGTGGGTGTGACAACCACAACAGAGATGGGGCTGCACAGGGCGGGGACAGCGGTGGCCCTCAGGCCTGCCAGAGCCAGGACTAGGCATCGGGATTTAGGCAAAGTCTACATTTTTATTACGAATGTCTGTGGTCTGTCATCTGTCTCACCCCCTTGGCCTTGTGCTCTTTGAAGGCAGTTCTTCTGCCCACTTCAATGACCAGCTTTTAACCAAGTAACAGATTTTCCTTCCTTCCTTCCTTTCTTCCTTCCTCTCTCCCTCTCTTCCTTCCTTCTTTCATCTATTCATACACACAAGAAAACACTGAGTGTACTGTGGCACAGCTTGGAGGTATTGCTATGGTATTGCTATGGTATTGCTATGGACACTACAGTCTTCTGACTCTATCATTTCCCCCAAGGACAAGAGCCTGTCACTCATTCAGAGACAGCGATCCACCACTAAGCTGTCTCCTGTCCTGATTGTGCCTTTTCTTTCTTTTTCTTTTCCTTTCCTTTCTTTTTTTTTTTTGGTTTTTCGAGACAGGGTTTCTCTGTGTACCCCGGTCTGTCCTGGAACTCACTCTGTAGACCAGGCTGGCCTCGAACTCAGAAATCCGCCTGCCTCTGCCTCCCGAGTGCTGGGATTAAAGGCGTGCGCCACCACCGCCCGGCTTCCTTTCCTTTCTTTTCTTTCCTCCCTCCCTCCCTTCCTCCCTCCCTCCCTCCCTCCCTCCCTCCCTTTCTTCCTTCCTTCCTTCCTTCTTTCCTTTCTTTCTTTCTGTTTTAGAGAACCTCTCCCTATGTTGTCTAGTCTGGCCTTGAACTTTCCATCCTCCTGCCTCAGCCTCCCAAGTGCTGGGCTTATGACTCTGCCTCCTTACCTTTATTTTAGACTTTTCCCTTGGTGGAAAATTCCCCCTGTTCCCCTCTCTGTTTAATCAGATTTGACCATCCTTCAGGGTCTCCCTCCAGCCTCACAAATCCTAGGAAGTGAAAGGGAAACTGTGTCTCTCGTCCACTATGGCCACATTCTCCTGACTAATCCACACCTGGCCTGAGCAAGCGCTCAGGAGACACTGGACTGGATGAACGAGGCAATCGTGTCTGCCTCTGACTTCATAGCCAAGACTGCCCAAAACTTTCACTTGGCAAGCCATCCAGTCCTGCCCATGACATCTCTCCTACTCAACTTGTGTTTATTGCCTCTTGAGTCGGTGTGTGGTTAAGCAGGGCTCTGGAGTTGGGAGCAACAGCAAGAAATTTAGTTGCCTCATTCACTGCAAAATGGAGAGGCAGGAGGGAAGACAGGGACTTGGAAGGATGTAAGGACACTGTGCTTGGAAGATGGGCTTCTCTGTCTCTCTGTCTCTCTCTCTGTCTCTGTCTCTGTCTCTCTCTCTCTGTCTCTGTCTCTGGTGTTCCAGCACCACCTGTTTCTGCAAACAGCCTTTCTTCCCCTAGAGAATGGCTGTCTACTGCTCTGGATCTGAATCTTTCCAGCCCAGCAACCCAATAAGAATTTCCCCTCCAGTTCCAAATTTAAAACCCAGGCTTGTAAAGATCACTCACTCTTCTTGTGGACCAGACACTATGCCCAAAGGCAGTGGCAGCCTCAGCTTGGATAACCAGAGAGAGAAATGGATCTCCGGGCCATGTAGAAGGGCATGAATGAGCCTTCGAAGACGAGCTGGGTTACACTCTGGCATCTGTGAAAGTGTTTGTTCTCTTTGGTGGGGATGGGGTGGAGGGTGGAAACAGTGTTTTATGTAGCTCAGACTCGGCCCCACACTCACTGTAGAGGCAAGGATGACCTTCAACCCCCAAACCTCTCCAATCTACCTCCTAAGTGTTGGATTTCAGGAATGTGTCACACACTGTATGTTAGGTAAGCACTGAGTGGCATCGTCAGCCCCTAGTCCCCATTATTGGATGGGCCTGTGGTCCCCTTACTTGGGACAGTGATAAACTCTGGATAATTTTTGTAGAAAATGAGTCTTTATTTGTTTTTGTTTTTGTTTTTTTTTTTTTGTTGTTGTTTTTAGGGCCTGAATTCCATGGTGGGTTTTCTAGACTCTTCATGAACCAACAAGTCATCTGTCACCATGTGGGGCTAGAGAGAATCCCAGGAGTCAAGTGATGACTTAGCTGTCATTTCTGCTTTTTCTTCTGAGAAAATCCTTCAAACCCAGTAGTATAACACTGACACACACACACACACACACACACACACACACACACTTTGGTCTTAAGTGATAGAAAGCAGAAAGGAGAATTTTGAAATCGGCAGATATAAAACTGTAAATGTCACTTTCTTGGATGGCCTCATCGATGTAGCATCAGGATTTCAACCGTCTTGGTAGGTAATAGTACTATCTATATTTACATTCCTGATGGGGAAACTGAGGCCCAGGTTTGGTTGGCATTGTGCCCAAAGTCACAGTGTTCCTATGGGAGTGGTAAGGAAGACAACAAGATGGATGTGTGTGAGCTAAGCCTTTCCTTGTATCAAGCCAAGCACCGAGCATAGAGATCATTACCTTGCATGTTAACCATGGGCCCAGCCAGTGAGCCACAGGCCCAGCCAGTGAGTTGTAGACCAGTGAGCTGCAGGCCCAGCCAGTGAGCCACAGGCCCAGCCATTGAGCCACAGGCCCAGCCAGTGAGCTGTAGACCAGTGAGCCGCAGGACCAGCCCATACATTTGGTCCACATAGTAGTTTTCAGAAGTCAGAAGCCGTTGAAGGTTTTTGTTATCGTTTGTTTTCAACATTTATATATATGAGTGTTTTGCCTTGTATGTATATCTGTGTGCTACATGTGTGGCTGGCACCCATGGAAGCCAGAAGAGAGTATCAGATGCCCTGCAACTGGAATTATAAAAGGTTTCATGCTACCATGTGCTCTGCTGGGAATCTAACCCAGGTCCTTTGAACAAAAAGCTAGTGCTGTTAACCACTGAGCCATCTCTCCAGCCCTATTCACTTGTTTATGACACTAGGTCTTTTTTTTTTTTTTTTTTCAAGACAGGGTTTCTCTGTGTAGCCCTGGCTGTCCTGGAACTCACTTGGTAGACCAGGCTGGCCTCAAACTCAGAAATCTGCCTGCTTCTGCCTCCCAAGTACTGGGATTAAAGGCGTGCGCCACCACTGCCCGGCTATGACACTAGGTCTTAAGCGGCGCAGGTTAGTCATGACTTTACTAAGTAGTTGAGGATGTCCTTGAACTACTGCTATTGGTGGCTCCTCCTGAGCTGAGATTATAGGCATGTGTGTACAAATACTCCTTATTTTATTTAAGGGGGCTTGAGCATCTGTCTGCAGATTTCGGTATCCAAGGGAGTCTTGGGGACAGTCTCTTCTCAGACTCTTAAGGTTGCCTTTTTTCTTTGATCTATTAAAAAAATGTTTTATCTCAGAAAAGTTCAGGTTAGATTACTTATCCCTCTTAAAGGAATTCTAAATATATTAGTTCTATATAGTGACCTGGTGGAAAATGGTTTTACTGTGTGGATTGTGGATTGTTTCTCTTTGGTTATTCATATGTCTGGCTTAGTATCTTGGGAATGGCTTCCTAACTCCTGACCCTTGGTTACCTGAGGCCAGTGGTAACCAGTGGCCAGTAGGCTTGGGCAAGTTCTATAAGCCTCTGGGTGCTTCCATTTTCATGTGTGTGAAATGGAGTTTATGATCCTGCCCTACCTGTCTAACAGAGCTACCGTGAGGTTCTGATGAGGCACCTCCTGTGAAAGTGATTTGGAAACCCAGGTTCACACCCACAAAGCTTTCACGTCACGGCTCCAGGCTCCTGCCCAGAGTAAGGGGGTCAGCAGAGAAACTGGATTTCGGGTAGAGACTAGAGACACCTGCAAGTATCCGGATACCTGTGCTTCCAGGTACTGCAGAGGCACCAGAGATAATAAAGAACAGAGACATTGTCCTTGATGGGCTGAGATTCCCAGGAGAGGGCAGGCAGCAGCTGAAAGGCTAGCTGGGCTTTGGGCACAGCTCAGCACTGTTGAGCATGAACATGGGCCCTGGACGAGCATGGAGAGAAAGAAGGAGCATCTGCCAAGGAGCTTTGCTGGTGCACACCTGTAACTCAAGCACTCAAGAGGCAGAGGCAGGCAGATCTCTGAGTTCAAGGCCAGCCTGGTCTATAGAGTGAGTTCCAGAACAGCCAGGGCTACACAGAGAAACCCTGTCTCAAAAAGCAAAACAAAAATAAAGTAAATAAAAGAGGTAACACCCGAGAACACGCTTGAGTAGTGTAGCAAGAAGGACAGCCTTAGGGAGACCTGGGGCACCAAGTGTTCCGGAGAAGGGGACAGTGAGTAAAAAATCCCAGGGCAACAAACTCTGACCAAGTGAGCGTGGTGCAGGCTGATGGCTGGGAGCCCATTGGGGTGGGGCTGGGGTAGAGATTGGGGGCAGGGAGCAGGCTGGGACTTGCAGCAGGCTTGAAGGACCTTTCAGATTTGATTAAGTTTGTGCTCCACAAAGATCACCCTCCACTGGGACTGGAAGTTTCCTTTCCTGGAGGCTTTGTGCAGAACATAAGGGAATTTGCAAGCCTGGCACAGTCATTAGCCACGAACACCCCCAACTCCCTCAAATAAAAACCCAACTACACAGTAGGAAAATCGAGCCTGGCTGGCGTGCCCTAGGGCACCCTGCTGCTCCATTCTCCAGCTGGCATTGAAGCATCATCTCTGATCCCAGCCGCAAAGCCTTAGTCTCTTCCTCCAAAGCCAATCCCCAGAGGGTTTACAAGGCCACTGAGCAGGAAGGAGAACCCGCGAGGGTCCCTCTCTGTCTCCCCTCCCCCGACTTCCTGCTTCAGCCAATGAGACTGATCCCAGAAGGAAGTGCATGATCCAAGCTGGGCTGCCCTATGTCACCAAACCCAACCCTCAGCCCTCACTTGGCAGAGGCAGGGACACGGAAGAAGGGTAAATTTCCTGAACCTGGGCATGAGCAACCTGATCGAGCAGGAAACTGGACTCCAGCCAGGCACACATCGGCCATCTGAGCACCTGGAGGCTTTGTTCCCTTGATTCCACTGTAAACTTTCCCAGGCACCTGCACGGAGTCTTAGGAGCAGCTGGGCTGGCAAAGGGGCTCCCACGGGATCTGGTTCTCTTGCAACAAGGAGTGGCCAACTCATGACCCTGTGGGAGATCTCATGATATAATGTCAACAATACCAACTGCAGCCATCCACTGATGGGATCAAGCCGGTCATTTTCTGAAGCCTCATAACAAACCTGAGACATGATCACCCCCATTTTACAGATTAGGAAACGGAGCTGCAAACAGGTTAGGTGACCAATACAAGGTCATGTGGTGCAAGGAACCGACAATATAACAGATTCTGGAACCAGTACATCTTAGTCCTGTGACCTTGGGCAAGGCATGTAAACTTCATCTAATTCTTGGAGCTGAGACATGGCTCAGTTTGTCAGTTGCTTAGCCAGCATGCCAGCAAGCCCCAGCTTCCGTGGCACCCTAGAAGGCAAGTGTGTTGTACATCACTTGGGCACATCTGCTCACATACTTGAAATTGTCTCCAGATAACTTATAACACCTGATTCAATGTAAATACTGGCGGGGGTGGAACACACCTGTAATCTCAGGACTCGGAAGGCCAAGGCAGAAAGATCATGAGTCCAAGGGCAGTATAGACCACATAAAGAGACCCTGTTTCAAATCCAAAGTAAAAGCAAAACTACTATAAATGTTAGGGAACAAAATTGCTTCTGCAGATCTTTCTTTTTTTTTCTTTCCTTTTCTTTCTTTTCTTTCTTTCTTTCTTTCTTTCTTTCTTTCTTTCTTTCTTTCTTTCTTTTTCTTTCTTTTTACTTCTTGACAGTTTCTGTTAGCCTTGGCTGTTCTGGAACTCCCTCTGCAGAACAGGCTGGCCTCAAACTCAGAGATCTACCTGCCTCTGTCTTCCAAGGACTGGGATCAAAGGTGTCCACCACCACCGCCTGGCTCCTTTTAATGCAACTTTTGTTGTTGTTGTTGTTGTTGTTGTTGTTGTTGTTTTTGGGTGGGGGGGGTTTCGAGACAGGGTTTCTCTGTGTAGCACTGGCTGTCCTAGAACTCACTCTGTAGACCAGGCTGGCCTCGAACTCAGAAATCCATCTGCCTCTGCCTCCCAAGTGCTGGGATTAAAGGCGTGTGCCACCACTACCCGGCCGCCTGGCTGGTTCATAATCCAGACAAACTAGAGAGAGGGAGAAAGTGCAGCAGCGGCTAAAGGAAACCAAGGAGAAAAGAGAAAAAGACACAGTCACATCTCCGTAATTCACACCTTTAGTTCCAGCAATGGGAGTCTGAAACAGGAGAATTGTCATGGGTTTTAGACCAACCTGGGCTATATAGTGAGACTTAGTCTAGCCTGGGCTATAGAGTAAGATCCTATCTCAAAAGAAGCAACCCTATATATATTATTGGAGTTAGTGGTTAAGAAAGCAGACAGGATTTTCTCCTGGTTGCAGAAGGCCAAGTCTCCCACAGATCTCATCAAAGGTGTTGCTACTGACCAACCAAGCTATTTATAAAGGGGTAATGGGCCATCTGCCATGCTGCGCTTGCCTGAGGATGTCACTCCATGTCCCAAGCAGGTCTCTAGACATGGGAAACACCCACTTCTGCATCAGAAAGGATCTTATTGGCCTGCCATTTTTACCACACAAAGTGGGAAAGGATGATGTATGATGTACCAAATGGGGCCTAGAAAGCAACAGTCTGCAAAGGGTTCTTTCTATCTGCTTTCTCCCGGGCTAGCATCCTTTATCATTGTGTAAGTAGTTGTTATAGTGTATTATGTGCCGGTTCAGCTCAGATGCATCCACAATTGGTTTTTCCTTCTTATTGTTGGGACGAGGTCTTACTATGTAGCTCTGGCTGGCCTGGAAAACACTCATGAGATATAGACTGAGTTAGCCCCAAATTCACAGAGATTGGCTTGCCTGTCTCCGAAGTGCTGGGACTCTGTCTGCATTTGATTGAATATATGGATACAGAAACATTGGATAAAAAAGGCTGACTGCGTGTACATTAGCTGTAAGTAACATCAAGGGAAATTCTAAATTTCTTGCCCCCTTCCTGAGTTGGACCATCCCTGTTCCTGCTTTATATTCTGCCATTGAGTCACAGTGAGGCCTCTGTATGGTTGAGTTCATAGGGCAACTACATACTACTCAGTACCCAGGACTTGGTGTTATCAATGCTTTCCACCAAGTTTTTAAAAATTCTTTTTGTTGTTTGAGGATTTCATACATGAGTGATGTCTTGATTAAATTCATTCTTTCCTATTCCCTCCCCTCCTGCTCCCCCTCATGCCTTCTCCCTCCATTCTTCCTCCCCCCAGTTCCTTCCCTGTCTGTCCTCCAGTTTTCTCTCTCAATCTCATGTGCTTTGTTTTTAAACCCACTGGATCCTCTTAACGCTGCCTATGCTGCCTGTGTGTGTGCACAGGTATGGGATCCTATAGTGGATCTGTTTTGCATTAAAGATTTATTCCTTTATTATGTACACAGTGTTCTGCCTGCATATATGCCTGCATGAAAGAAGAGTGCATCAGATCCCATCACAGATGGTTGTGAGCCACCATGTGGTTCCTGGGAATTGAACTCAGAACCTCTGGAAGAGCAGTCAGTGTTGTCAAACTCTGAGCCATCTCTCCAATCCTGTGTTTTGTTTTGAGACAGGGTTTTTCTTTGTAGCTCTGGCTATCCTAGATAGAATGTGCTCTGTTGGCCTCGAGCTCAGAGAGACTCATCTGCCTCTGCTTCCCGAGTACTGAGATTCAAGGAGTGCCCATCACTGTGCCTTTTGAGTAGTCTATTTTTTTAATATTTATTTATTTATTTTATTGATGAGTACACTGTAGCTGTCTTCAGACACACCAGAAGAGGGCATCCAATCTCATTATGGATGGTTGTGAGCCACCATGTGGTTGCTGGGATTTGAACTCAGGACCTCTGGAAGAGCAGTCAGTGCTCTTAACCGCTGAGCCATCTCTCCAGCCCCGAGTAGTCTCTTTAGGATCACACCTAAGAACACCGACTCTCCTCTGCAGCAGTTATCAATTGCCTATAGCTGCTCAACCAGGGCTGGGGCTTCATGCACCCTCATCTTTCCTTGTTGAACCTTTGGCTGACTTGATCTCACACAAGTCTTAGGTGTATAGTCAGGACCACTGTGAGTTCGTGAATACAACAGTCCTGTTATGCTTAGCAAATACTGGTTTTGCTACAGATGTCCACCGTGTCTTACAGTCTTTCTGCCTCCTCTTCTGCAATGCTCCTCAGTGGTAGGGCTGTAATGCAGATGTCCCATTTAGGGCTGGGCACTCGACAGTCCGGTGTTTTGTTCTCTGCCCAGTGATCAGTTGTGGGTCTGTACGTTAATCACTGGGAATCTCATTTTTCTTTTCACACCCAGTCTTGACATCTATTTAGCTGTACATGAGGTTGGGAGAGGTGCAGGGACTTGTCCACACAGGAAAATGACAGAAGCGGGTCTAGAAACTCAGCCAGTCTGACTCCAAGCAGGGTGTTCTTTCCCATCATGCTTATCTGCATGTGAATTCATTCAGCTGCATGGAGGATGGAACTCTTCATGGCTAAATTGTTAAAAGCATAACACTGTCTTTAGATACCTTTATTAAGCTTGTTAAAGGCTAATTAAGTCCTTGCTGTTGACTTCTCCTACACCTTGCAGCAGAAAGGGAGGAGACAAGAGGCTCCAGTTGAACCCACATAATGGACTGTAGGGCAGTCCCTCCAAAGGAAACCAGAAACCACTCACAGTAATAACTTTGTAAATCTGTGTGTACCATACAAAGGCGTGTGTAGAGAGAGTCTGTAAGGATGTGCTCCAGAATGCCAATGCTAGCATCTTTGGAAATGCTCTTGTGGATGCTTTTGTCTTTTGAGACAGAGTTTCACTCTGTATCCTTTGCTACCCTGGATCCTTGGCAATCCTCCTGCCAGAGTCTGGGTGCTGAGATTACAGGCGTGAGTCACCATTCCTGACTCTTTTAATTATTTATTTAATCTTTTCGAGACAGCATTTCACTGTATAGCATAGCCTGGCCTTGAACTTGAAATCCCTTTGCCTCAGCCTCCCAAGTGCTGGAATTACAGAGATGTACCATCAAGTCTATCGCCATCCTCCTGCCTCTCTTCCTTAGATTTATATTTATTATTTTTATTCACATATATGTTTTAATTGATGTGAATTTATATCATGGGTGTAGGTGCCCCCAGAGTCCAGGAAAGGGCTCCAGATCTCCTGGAACTGGAATTACAGAAGGTTTATGAGCTACCATGTGGGTCCTGGGAACTGAACTCAGATCCTCAAAAAGAACAGCAAGTGCTCTTAACTTCTGAGCCATGTCCCCAGCCCCAGGACATCTCTTTATGCTTCTTGATAATTTCTGGAGTTTGTTTTATTTTACTTCTTTGTTTATTTTTGTAATGCTGGCTTTGAATCCAGCCTCATCTATGCTGGGCAAGTATTCTACCACTGAACCACAACCCCAGTCCCTAAGTCTGATTTTAGAATGAGAAGGCTCTTCCTTTAATAGTCAGAAGAAACTGATAAAAGGCATTTCACTTTAAAAAGGAATCAAACAGAGCCACTGACGATTAAAGAAAGGAATTGGAGCAGAGCCTCATACAGGAGTGACTGATGTCAGTCAGCTTGCTGTAGGCTGGATGCAGGCGGGATCCCTGGCCATTCATGAACCTTCTGTGTTGGAAAGTCAAGCTGTTAGGTAACGAAAAGCGAGGTATCTTTGGAGAAATGAGGTCTCTTTCTACAGCTTTCTGTTTTCTTGTGAATTGGATGATTGAGCTGGTTAGATGGTCTATGGGTCAGGTCACTGACAAGCTGAGCTTGATGCCCAGGACTTAAAGGTAGAAAGAGAGAACTGACAAGGGTTGTTCTCTGACCTACACACACAAACACATACACACACACAAACACACACAAACACACACACACACACACACGTACTCTCATACATGTACTCAAGCACGCACTAAATTAATTAAATATAATAAATTAAAAAAAAAATCTGACTGAGTAATGGCCCAAGCCCTTTCCAAGGAGTGTGTGCCAGCCGTGGAAGAAAACAAACCGACAAGCGAAATGAGCTGTTAGGGATAATTGTGATGAGTCAGAGGGCACGCAGAGCTGTGGAGTTTCCAGGCCGTTAACTTATCTCCTGAGCTTGTGAGTCAGGGCCAGTCAGCCTAGGGGGTGTGTCTGTGCCTCCCACCCTGCTCTCCCAGATGCTGTAGCACCTGATCGGAAAGCACAGCTGACCCACCTACAGGCCTCGTCAGCCGTGACTGGGCAGGGCTGGGCATGCTGGCTTATTCACCCTCTACAGGAGACCTTAACCGGCCTCTTAAATGCTGATGTTGGACTGGAAATGTCATTTATGAACAAAAAGAGGGGAAAATAAGTGCCCCAATGTCCCTTCCTGTGAGTGTTGCAATAGCACACCTGTAGCTTGGAGCATGTGCTCCCCGAATACCTTCTTCAAGCCACGGTCCACTAGAAAACATTGTAGTGGCCAGATATGGGGCACATACGTGCCTTTAATCCCTGAGATCAATAGGCAGAGGCTGGAAGTTTGCTGTGAGTTTGAGCCTAGCCTGATCTACACAGCAAATTCTAGCCAGGCCAAGGCCACAGAGTTAGAGCCCCATCTCAAAATAACAAAGTAGAACACTGTAGTATGTTTAAAGAGAATACTGTTGTCTATAGTTATAAGCATGAAGGGTCAGGGACTGGGGTTCAACTCCATGACAGACATTTGCCTAGAAAGGCTATGAGTTTCATTCTCAACACTGGGGGAAAAGGAAAAGAATTCATGTAGAAAATATGTAAAGGGACATAGAAAATTACCTCTTTTAAGAATAAGAGGAGGCCAGGCAATGGTGGCACACGCCTTTAATCCCAGCACTTGGGAGGCAGAGGCAGGCAGATTTCTGAGTTCGAGGCCAGCCTGGTCTACAGAGTGAGTTCCAGGACAGCCAGAGCTACACAGAGAAACCCTGTCTCAAAAAACTGACGGGGTGGGGGTTGGGGGGGAGTAAGAGGAGGCTGAGGATGTAGCTTAGTTGGTAGACTGCTTGTCTGGCAAGTGCAGGCACCAGATAGAACAGGCATGGTGCCACATTGCTGCAATTCTAACATTTAAAAGGTCCAGAATGTCAGAAGAGCTCTTAGTCATCCCTGGCTATGTATGGGGGTCAAGGCCAGTCTGTGATACGGAAAACTCTGATGATAGGTGGGGGGTCAATTACATATGGATGGCTCTTACTACTCCTCACTCCTTCACTCCTGTTGCGTTTTTTTGAGACAGGGTTCCTCTTGTAGCCCCTGGCTGTCCTGGAACTCCCTCTGTAAAGCAGCCTGGCTTCAAACCCAGAGATCTGCCTTCCTCAGCCTTCCAAGCGCCAGGATTAAAGGTGTGCACCACCACTGCCCAGTTTTTGCTTTTGTTGTTGTTTTTTTTTTTTTTTTTTTTTTTGCTTGTTTGTGTGGGTTTTTTTTTTTTTAAGATAGGTTGTCCTGTCTTGTAGCCAGTAATACGGCTGAGAGTGACCCAAAGTCCCCGTCTTCCCACTTCCACTTCTCAAGTACTAGAGTTTTAGCTGTTCACCGTAAAGATGGGCTTCCTGACTATTCTTCTTGTTGTTGCTTATTCCTTAACTGGCTAGCTTATGTAGACAGTGTCTCACTCTCTGGCCCCATTTATCTTGGAATGTACTATGTGGCCTAAACTGGCCTTCAACTCACAGGGACCCTCTGCCTCAACATTCCTGATGAGTGAGATATCAGATGTGATTATTTTTAGTTTGAAAAGTTATAACCAGAAAATTTTCTCATTATCAAAAGATAAGGAGCTAGAAAGATGATGCCTCAGCAGCTAAGAGCTCTGACTGCTCTTCCAGAGGACCTAGGCTGAATTCCCTCTTCCCACACAGAAACTCACAACCATCTGTGACTTCGGCCAAGGTGATCCAATGCTCTCTTCTGGCCTCCATTACCACGGCATACACATGCTACAAAGACATGCATGCAGATAAAAGATTCATAACACACAAATAGATAAATAAAAAATTTAATAAGTGTGTCATCACTTAGCATAAAATACAAAACTTCCCCAGCACCCACTTGTGTCAGTGGAGATAGGCTAGGTTATGCTGTACTAACATTTCTAAATATCTCAGTTGGGGTGAGCAAGATGGCTCCTCAGGTAATGGTGATTGCTGCTAAGTCTAATGACCTGAGTTCAGTCCCTAGAAGCTGCACAATGGAAATAGAGAACCAATTCCTGAGAGTTATTCTCTGATACACGTGCATGCACACACCTCCCTGAGGGAGTTAGGTGACTGCTACACACTTCCAGGAGGTTTTGTTCACATTAATGTACATGTAAGTTTATTGTGACTTTAAAATACAGTATAGGTTTTATAGTCCAGCATAAGTTTGAACCCCCAATATTTTTATTTACGCAGTGTCCCCTTAAATGAGTTCCTTCATCTTTCCAAGATTCAGTTTTCTTGCTGTATAGCAGTCCCATCTCTAACTAAACTAACTTTCTTTCTTTCTTTCTTTCTTTCTTTCTTTCTTTCTTTCTTTCTTTCTTGTTGTTGTTTTTCGAGACAGGGTTTCTCTGTGTAGCCTTGGCTGTCCTGGAACTCACTCTGTAGACCAGGCTGGCCTCGAACTCAGAAATCTGCCTGCCTCTGCCTCCCAAGTGCTGGGATTAAAGGCATGCGCCACTACTGCCCGGCTTTTCCTCTTATTTCAAAGATTAATTTTTATTATTTTTAATTTTGTGTAGACACGTGTGTCTGCATGTGAGTATATGCATGTGAGTGCAGGTACCTTTAGGGGCTAGAAACATTCAATCCCTTGGAACTGGATAAAAGATGGTTGTGCACTGGGCTTTATGATACATGATTTTAATCCCAGAAGAGGCAGTTGTGTCTTTGTGAATTCGAGATAGACTGACTGGTCTACACAGCAAGCTCCAGGCCAGTCAAGTCTGTATAGTGAGACCCTATCTCAAAAACAAACAAACAAGAACCATGAATAATGAAGGGAGTTTTGAGCCACTTCATGGGCGCTGGAAACTAAACTCTAGGCATCTGGAAGAACAGCAAGTGCTCTCAGCCAAAGAGCCATCTCTCCAGCCACTGCATCCATTTCTAGTTTGCATTACCCATGGTCAACTGTGGTTCAGAAATATTCTATGAAAAATCGCAAAACCCACTAATTCCTAAGCTTTAAATAAAAGCCTGTAATCCCAGCACTTAGAAGACTGAAGCAGAGGAGTTGGTGGAGATCAGGGCCAGCCTGGACTACACAGCAAGTCTGGGGGAGGGGTGTGGGGGAGTCAGTCGTGTTATTAACTATTAGCTTCTTTACTGACTCTAATGAATAAATTAAAGTTTATTATATGTATGTACACATAGGACAAATTCTAGTATATGTAAGATTCTGTAGGAGTTTGGGAATGAGAACCCTTGAGTGAGTTGCACCATGTTTCCTGTGTACACACGGGGATCAGATGTGGTAAAGTAGCCGAGGCCTTTACAAAAGGCAGCTTACTGAAGTCATAACAGTAATATCTAACCAGGCAATCAAGTCTGTTGGAGAGTGGCTTTCGTTCCAGAAAAGTGTTTCTTAATTATTTCCCACTCCTGACTTCTTTCACTGAAGAGTTTTGGATCATCTCTCCCGGTTATCTAGGAAGGTAACATGTTATATACATACACAGCATACTAGTGTACTAGTCCTCCTACACGCGTGCGCATGCAGGAAGCACTAAGTGAGCTCAGGAAGTTAAAAAAGAGAAAATGTCAAAGGACATGATGTTGGGAGGGGAACCGAGTGGAAGGGGTCTGAGAGGAGTTGAGAAAGGAGTAGTGTCTGTACACGAGATGTCTGAGATGTCTCAGTGGTTAAGAGCACTGACTGCTCTGGAGGAGGATCCAGGTTGAGTTCTTAGAACTGTCTGAAATTCCAGTTCCAGGGTAGTGGTGCTCTCTTCCTAACTCAACAGGCACATGTGTATAGGCACACACAGAGGTATAGGTAAAACACTCATGCATATATATGTATTTGGTTTTGGTTGTTTGGGGTTTTTGTTTGTTTGTTTGTTTGTTCTTTGGTTTGGTTTGGTTTTGGTTTTGAGGCAAGGTTTCTCTGTGTAGCCCTTGCTGTCCTGGAACTCACTTTGTAGACTAAGCTGGCCTTGAACCCACAGAGCTCTGCCTGCCTCTGCCTTCTAAGTGCTGGGATTAAAGGTGCGCACCACCATCACCTGGCTCCCTCTTCTCCACTTTTTTTAAAAAAAAATGTTGGTTCAGGGGCTGGAGAAATGGCTCAGCAGTTAAGAGTGACTGCTTTTTCAGAGGTCCTGGTTCAATTCCCAGCCACCGCATGGTGGCTCACAACCATCTGTAATGGGATCCGATGCCCTCTTTTGGTGTGTCTGAAGATAGTTACAGTGTACTCATATACATGTATAAAATAAATAGATAATCCTAAAAAAATGTTGGCACAATTCCTTTCTGCCCTACGTGCTGTTATTCCTACCAGGTGAAAATATGACCACTACTACCACAGTTTTTGAACCAAAATTGAAGCAAGCTTTATTAAATACTAGCCAAGACAATGGACACTGTTCAAGTCCATACCTGGGATTCCCAGAGTATCTAGGCAAATTGTATTAGTCAGAGGCTTATAAAGACAAAACCCATAACACTGTGAACTACCCACCTTTGTCTAAACAGGGGCAAGCATACATCCTGACGTACTTCCTGCCTCTATACCTCCTGCTTATGTGTGATCAAGCACATCCTGTGTAGTTTGAGCAACCAAGCTTGTTTACAGAAGGGAAAATACATGGCTTATTCAACAGTTCCCAACATTCCAGGAGGTTATTTGTCCTTGGACAAGGGGGCCTTACAAGTTAGAGGAATTTTGTTTATTTGTTTCTTGGGGTTTTTTGTTTTTTTTTTGGGGGGGGGCTTTGGAAATTTTTTGTTTTATAGATCTCTTAAGAACAGTAATATATCAAGGCCAGCCTGGTCTACAGAGTGAGTTCCAGGATAGCCAAGGCTATACAGAGAAACCCTGTTTCAAAATATTAATAACAATAAAAAAGAACAGCAATATAAACTTAAAACCTAACTTTAGCCTTTCCATTGCCTTGCCCAAAGTCACTAGGGTCCAGTCTCTTGGATCCTGTTCCCTCTGAGAGCAGATTTCCTTAAGATTTGATAGAAAATAGTAATACCTGAATCCTGTTACTCAGGAGGCAGAGGTAGTTGTATCTCTGTGTGTTCTAGAACAGCCTGGTTTGTATAGTGAGACGCTGTCTCAAAACAAAAACCAAAAAACTGAAAAAGAAAAGAAGCAACTGAAGACAAAAGACAAGTATGTATAAACTTGATCTTTCGTTACTTATGAACTGTGGAGAGTACACAGCGGGATAAAGAATCTATCTTCAGGGCTCACAGAATTAGGAACTGGTGATATTCTTGTCCTGTAAGACTTGTTTGCTTGCTCTCTTTGGCTCATTAACTGAAAATGACCTTGAACCCCGCCTGACCCTCCTACCTTTACCTCTGAGAAGCTGAGATCACAGGTGAGATCAACACTGCTGTTAGTGTTTTGTTTTGCTTTCTTCTTTTGCATACATAGAGCATGTGGATGTGGAATCGAACCCAGGGAAGCATGTGTCCTGTTTCTGAGCTACACCCCCAGAGCCTACCTTTTATTATTTTTCAATGTTTATAGTTTTGTAGTCCAACCAATTTAAGTTTACAAATAAACAAGACTCAGTCTATGGTTGCTTTATTTGACTTTGACAATTACTGGGGGTAACCCCTAATCTACTCTTCTAACTGCCGGCCTGGCTACCTCCCCAGCCGTGTCCCCAGATGCTTGTTTCTCCTGGCCACATGTTCTTCGTCCATCTCCTCCTCCTGGCGGCTTCCTCCTCTCTTCTTCTTCCTCTTTCTCCCCCTGGTCTCTCCTCCTCCAACCAGGTCACTCCAAACCCACCTACCTCTAATCCCTCCAATCATTGGCTATAGCCAATTTTATTTAACCAATAGTTTTAAATCAAGGAATAAGGTTTGTACAACAAAAGTTTGTAAGCATGAGAAGTCACTCATAGGCCTAGACCTTTGGGTATAGAATTTAGCATTCCAGCACATAGCAATAGACCAAACCTCAACAAACTTATATACTTTTTAAAACAATGAATCAGAAAATACAAATGCTTTTACATACTGCTTTTTTCATTTCTATTCAATGCTTTCAGCAGATTTACCTGCTTTAATGTTTAATATAATTAGATAAATAATAGTTTGTTTAATCCTTTATGGCTGAGGTGGATAGATGGCTCAGCACGTAAAGTTGCTTGCCACAGGATCTGAGTTTGGTTCCCACATAAACCTGGTGTAAGGGGAGAACGGATTCCTGCAAGTTGTCCTCTGATCACACTCACACACACCAGTAGAAAGGGCCCATTACACCCAGAATCCCACAGTCCCTTGTTCCAGAGGCTGGATGGGAGCCAGGCTTTCTTACTCTGGGTCCAGATTTTCCTACAGCCTGCAAAGCTGCCCCATTCTGAGCCCCATCTTTAAAATGACACCATCAGAGTACAGTCCCTTCCAGCTGAAAATGTTCAGGGTCTGCAAGAAGTTACCACCCCCAGGATTCCCAGGCCCAGAGTGCTGTGTGTCCCCTGTTTGTAGAGCTAGCCTTGCCTAGGCTTCAGGACTCTGGGTTGAGACTCAGAAGACTGCAGCCTGCCCTTGGCTGTCAGGAGGATGAGAGTGGTGGGTTGCTCTTGTCCTGGCATCAGGCCTAGTGCCTGTAGAACCAAGCAAGAGCTGCCCACGAGGGTTGGCTGGGTGCCGGGAACTCTCCGTCTTTCTATTTAAACAGACACAGCCTGTCTGTCGAGAGTCTGGAAACATCTGACCTTTATGGAGCATCTCTAGAGCCCTCGAGTGTGGAAGGAGCCTCCAGCTTTCTGTAAACGATTTAACCCTTTCCAGTGAAACCCAGAGCAAGGATGAAAGGCAGGCGAGGAAGGGAGAGAAATCTGTTTCCAAGAGCTACACAGTTCCTTTGGCCTTTTTGGTTAGCTGACTTTGAGGGCAGTGACATTCGACACAGGGGACTCCGGGGTACTTTTCTTAGATCCCTTTCCTTGGTCAGGAGGCTCTAGAAGGGCAGATAGGGGGCTCAGATGGAGGAGAGTGACTGCAAGGAAAATCCAGAGGCCCGTCAATTAACCAGCCAGAGACTCCACTGAGATCTGGGAGTGGGAAGCAGGGAGAAGACAAGAGAGTCTGCTACCCATAGGAATAGGGACTGTTCCCTTGACTGAAGAAATGACACACAGTGTTACCCCTTCACCCTATACTGTTTGGATGTTTCATTGTTATGTTTTGACTTGAGACAGGCATGGATCTTGGTGTGTTACCCACTTGGTGTGACCTAGAAACCATTCACCTTTTGCCACAGTGTCCTGAATTGCATCTTACAAATATTTACTGGGCACCTCCCATATTCCAGGCCGTTGAGGGCCGGTGTTGAGCAAACCCAGATAGATAAGGCTGGTGCCTTCCTGGAGTGCTCATTGTATGGGTGAGTGAACTGGGGTAGAATACCACAGACACAACAGCCAATGAAAGCACGCAGGGGAGCAAAGGTGGCTCCCCTCCACCCTTGTAGGTTCCTGGACTGAGCTTTAAATTAAGTCACATGACCCACAGATTCAAAGAGGTGTAGGGTGGGCACAGCTCAAGGGGAGCATGCTTGCGATGCCTGCGGGCTCTGATTTCAGAGCCAGTCAGAAGGGTTAAGTGATTGAAGCTTTTATAGCATTCTGAGGTACACACAGGAAGGAGCAGGGCTTGGAGCTTTGGAAGCCAGTGGGGACCAAGCCAGAGAGAGCTGAGGAGAGAGTGCAGGAAGGACAGACTGTGAAATGTGAAGAGGAACGCTTCCTTCCTGGGAGATGTGCTGAAGGGAAAAGAACTCAGTAGAAGGCAGCATGATGTACCTGGGGGTCTGAGTGTGCTGCCCACGGAGGCTTCCTGGCCGGTGAGATGTCTGGGGAGAACTCTGTGTGGTAGTGTACACCCTTCCTTACAGCACTTGGGAGGTTGAGGCAGGACCACCATGAGTTTGAGGCCAGCCTCAGGGTATCACAAGACCTTGACTCCGAAAGACCAAAATAATTTTTTAAAATGCTATAATTGCTTCTTGGCCTTTTGGCTACATTCTAGTGTAAAAGGAGAAATAAATAGCAATCCTGGAGTTGAGGGTGGCGGGGTGCTTTCCTGGGGTGCCCTACAGCAGGAGTTATAGCTTTGCTGCAGGGAGACAGAGCTCTGTTCAGAGGCCAGATCTGAAGTCAGTTCAAATGCAGCTTTCAACCTCACCCCAAGCCAGCAGTGTCTACATTCCACATCAACACTTAACTGTGTGTGTGTGTGCGTGTGTGTGTGAACTGCACACTATAATCTCAGCATTCAAGAAGCGGAAGCAGGCTGGATGGTGGTAATACATACTTTTAATTTAGCACTCAGGAGGCAGAGGCAGGTAGATCTCTATGAATTGGAAGCCAGCCTGGCCTTCAGAGTGAGTTCTAGGAGCTACAGGGCTACAGAGAGAAATCCTCTTTTGAAAAACGAACAGGCAAAGAAGAAAGCAAGGAAGGAAAGCAGGAGCAGATGAGAGCAGAAGAAACCTGGCATTAGACAGAGGAAAAGACAAATTTATTCCATACATAGAAACATTGTATTGTAAAACAAAACAAAACTCAAGCGCTCAACCACCCAGTGGAGACTAGACACTCATATCCTGCCCTCTAGGTAGTGGAGAGAAGGGAGGAGGCAGCTTAGGGGAGAGAATGGATAGCCAGAAGAGATGGCAGTCTGTGACAATGTCCATTTGAATGTGTTATCCAGCTTACTCTTTTTTTTTTCTATGACACAAATCAGTCTCTCCCAACGAGGAGTGTGTCGGGCAGCTTTTTGTTGTTGCAACTAGTGCCTGAGAGAAAACACTTCATGGAAGAAAAGATTTCTTTTAGCTCATGTTTTATTTATTTATTTCTTTTTGTTATTTTGAGACAGGGTCTCATTATGTAGCCTAGGCTATGCTGGAACTTGGTATGTAGCCCAGGCTGGCCTTGAACTCAGAGATCCACCTGTCTCTGCCTTCTGAGTGCTGTGATTAAAGAACTGAGCCAGTGTACCCATCTGTTGTTTTGGTTTTGCCAGGGTATAGTAAAAACCATTGGAGGGTCCTCTATGTCCTATTTTATAAGGGCACAGTTATACTCCATAGTGCAGAAAGGAATCGGTATTTATGGTGATCAATAATAACTCAACAGTTACACACAGTCAATGGCTTGCTTACTCTGAGCCAACCCCCACCCAGCCCAGGAATTCCTGGAAGTTGGTACTGCCAGATAGCAACTAGACTCAAAAGTGCTGGGCCGACCATGGCTTCATTTCAAAAGACTGTCCAGTTAAGCATGCACATGTCTCAGGTAAAAATAAAACAGGTTGTTATTTCAGAAAGAAGAGGGGGAGGGGCCTAAGTCTAGGCACCTAGAGAGAGAATCAAGGGCACTCACAAGAGGCACTAAGAAGAGAGGCGCACCTGAGCAGAGGCAAGAGTCAGCTCTGAAGTGATTGACTTTCTCTGTTCCTTCCCCAACCCCTTAAAGCCTGCTGGCTGGACATGAAACGAAAAACAGGGTGGGTGGGCAGGGTGGGGATTCGTTGTTGTTGGTTGGTTGGTTGGTTGGTTTTTCAGGTATTAATCTGCTGTCTTTGTGTCTGCTGACTCTTAGATAAAGCACAACCTAAGCTTTGGTTCCTGCCTCTGCTCACTAGTGTTCGTGGAGGCAGGCTGCACGGGCTTATGCTCTTATCTGTTCTTGTAGAGACAGGGTCTCACTATGTAGTCCAGGGTAGGTGGAATTTGACTCATAGCTCAGAGTGGCCTCCAGCTCACAGAGATCCTGCCTCTGCCTCCAGGCTTACTGCTACTACCACCCAGGTATTAGTTTGTGTTTTAAGAAAGGGCCTCACTATGTAACTCAGGCTGGTCTCAAACTGAGATCTACCTGCTTCTGCCTCTGCCTCCTTTGCCTCCTCTTCCTCTGCCAACTCTACCTCCGCCTTCTCTGCCTCTTCCTCCTCTGCCTCCTCTTCTTCCTCTCCCTCCTCTTCCTCGTCTCTGGCTTGTCAGCCTCCTCTGCCTCTCTGCCTCTGTAGTTCTGGGAGTGACTTCATGGTTGGTTGGCTCCATTTGATTTGATTTGTTTTAATAACTGATCAAGTCAACTTATTAAAATAGCTGACTTACGGTTCTGTAATAGTGACTTCATCCTCCGGGCCTGCCTCAATATGGATGAAAAAAATGTATTTACCTTCTCAGAAGGACTGTGTAATCTGTTCAGTAACCTACGGCTTCTCTTCCCAAATCTCATGTCTTGGAACATTTACCTGGTATTTTTCTTTTGTGGTTCTATCTTAGTTGCTTGGGAACAGGTCTGATTCTTTTCCTTTGTGCCTCTGATCAAGTCAGCAAGCACATTCTACAGAGATGTCACACACAGAGGTAAAGGGGTGTGAGGATCATGGGATGCTGGGGCAGAGGGAGAAGGTTGAAAAGAGCTGGTAAGATAGCTCAGTGGTTAAGAGCACTGGCTGCTCTTCCAGGGGACTCAGGTTCTATTCCCAGCATCCAACTATCTGTTACCCTGTTTTCAGGGGATCCAGCACTCTTCCCTGACTTCCACAGGCACCAGGTATACACATGGTGCACACACATATGCAAGTCAAACACTTGTACACATAAAATAATAATAATAATAATAATAATAATAATAATAATAATAATAATAAAAAACCAAAGAAAGAAAAAGAAAAAGCCGGGCGGTGGTGGCGCACGCCTTTAATCCCAGCACTTGGGAGGCAGAGGCAGGCAGATTTCTGAGTTCGAGGCCAGCCTAGTCTACAGAGTGAGTTCCAGGACAGCCAGGACTATACAGAGAAACCCTGTCTCGAAAAACAAAAACAAAACAAAAAAAAAGAAAAAGAAAAAAGAAAAGAAGGAAGAAAGAAGAAAGAAAAATGAAAAAGAAAGAAAACAGGCGAGGTGCCCAGAAAGTGAGAAAGAAGTGGCCAGAGACGTGAATAAGACAGCAGCCTGGTCTGTGGAAGGCCTGGCAGAGGCTGGGGATTCACTCAGGATTTGCCAAGCAGGGATGACAGGGCCTTGGGGCTGGGCGGGGGGGAGTAGTTGGAGGGGGGGAGAGAGGTTCAAGAACTGAGGCAGCCAGGGTTGTAGGAGAGTGAATCTCAGTTGAATACAGTGAGGAAAGGAAATGACTAGTGTGGCCAGGATATGTTGCTTAAACCATCTTTCTGATAACTATCCAAGTTTGAGAATCATTGGAATACACTACCTGTTCACTCCAGGAAAAAAAAAAAAAGTTGAACAGCAGTTGGAGAAATAAAGCTCATGCAGAACTGAGACTGAGATAAGTCCAGAGAACCACGATGTGCTTTGGTGTGCTATAAAATGATGAGGGATATCTTTGCCACCTCTGGGCAGACATGGACTTCTTGTGTTTATTATGTTTTTTTTGACACAGAGTCCTACATTATAGTCCAGGAAGTTTCCGCTGCCTGCTAATATCACCACAACAAACAGTGTGATTCCTCATAACTGGAGGTCTCGGCTCAAGCTTACATATTTATGACATCTATAAGCCCAACAGGTGCTGCGGTGAGAGGTTATGAAACCTTTGGGACATGGCACCTAACAGTCCCTAACTGTAGACATGGGCCACTGTGGATGGGCCTTTGAGGGTTTAGCCTGTCAAACAGTACAGACCATCGACACCGCTCTTGCTTGCCCACCAGAACTTGATGGCAACAGTCTGCTGTGCAGATACCACACACTTTGGTGGTAAGACATGGTAATAGCAAGTTGGTACTGACCTGGAAGCTTCCTCCCCAACGGCTAGCTTTCATAGTACCAGAAGGTGATAGGAAGGTTTCTGAGGGGAAGAAGTCACCAACGGTATTACCCAGCTGTGAACCCAGCAAACTACAACAATGACCAATCTGACAAAATATACCCATTTATACAATAGTGGCACAAATGCTTCAGGGTAACCAACTGCTTTTTTTTTTTTTTTTTTTTTTTTTTTTTTATGAATTGAAGACTCACTTCATAGGAGTGGAACCTATGCCCGGTACTGTAGAACTGGCCAAGAAGAGCCTGTGACTTGGATGTCATATTGCTATTATTATCTTGTCAGTCATACTCCAAGCTGGTCCAGATACCACAGCATCCCTGACATGATGAATCCGTATTGCCTTAGACAATGAGCCAAAACTATCCTTCCTGCCTTTATTTGTTTCTGTTGGGGATGCTGCTACAGCAAAGGGAGAAATAATGAACACAGTATATTTCCTTGTTTCAAAAGGGCTTGGTGGGCTTATAAGTATATACGCCCTACACTGAAGAGAGAGAATTAAACCACACAACCACAGACTGAAGGTGTGACCGAAGACGATTAAGTAGCCACCAGTTCCTCCCTTGGGGCAGTCCCCACTGCTGACATTACAGGCATGTGGCACCATACCTGGCTTGATTTTGGGTTTTGATGTTGTTTTTGAGACATGATCTCATTCTGTGGCCCAGGGAATTAATTATGTCACTCAGATTGGCCTCAAACTCATGACAATCCTATTGTCTCTGCCTCTCAAATGCTGGTATGATAAGCATGAGCCACTATCTTTGGTTATCTCTATCTATCTACCTATCTATCTATCTTCTGTGAGATGCAAGGATCCTATCAGTGTCTTTCTTCATGAACACTGAGAAAACTTTCTATTACTGTTGATCCTCGATTTTGTTGGATTAGTTTTTTTTCCATGTGCAAAGCTTATTTACTGTGGGACAGTATCTTATTCAATGACAGACTACTAAAAAGAAGTGGTCCTTGGGAAGGCCTTAACCTGGCAATGGTGTCAGGGTCACTGATAGTCCCTGTCCTGACAGAATTTCCTGGTTTCTCTGGACAGGATGAGTCAGCCTTCTGTTGAACTGAAATCAACCTTGAAGATCATTGCCCTTCAGGACTGAGTCTCTCATGTGTGTACCTAAAGAGAGGACTGGAATGTATGTACCTCACAGGCTGCTGTGGCAAGGCCAGCAGGTCCAGCAGTAAGCTACAGGCCCTGAGACAAGCCATCACCCCTGATAGTGACATCAATTTGCAGAAGCTAAGACCTTGCCTCATGATGAGTTTACTAGCTAGAGTGTCGTCAGATGAAGCTGGGGTGAGTTGTGGGTGAGCTGGGGAATGGCAGAGGGGACCCACCTAGCTCTCAAGAGGATCAGAGAGAGGATCCCTCAGGGTTAAGAGTTACCACAGTGCCAGCCTTGACCAGGCCTCCTAGAGCCAGAACATGTCTAACTATGTGTGAATTGCCGTAAGGAGGCACTGGTGGCTACTGAGTTTTCTTGGGTCACATAGTTAGTCTGCCTATGTGGTCTTAGGCTCTAGCTTCAGGGTAAAACACAATTCTTTTAAGCCCCTCAAGCCCTTCTGAAACAAGAGAGTACTGTACTCATTTACCTTTCTCACTGCTGTGGCGACATGCCTGACAGAAGCAACTAGGAAGAAGGATTTATTGTGGCTCACTTTCTCAGAGGATGTGAGTCCATCAAGACAGGGAAAGTGTGGCCATGGGGCAGCTTAGTGTGTAGCAGCAGGTGCTTTCAGTAAGCAAAGGAAAAAGAGAGAAAGAAACAGACTCTTTAAAATACTACATATGCTGGTCAGTGGCGGTGCATGCCTTTAGTCCCAGCACTCGGAGGCAGAGGCAGGCAATCACTGTGAGTTCAAGGCCAACCTGGTCTACAAAGTTCCAGGACAGCCAAGGCTACACAAAGAAAGCTTGTCTCAAGAAACAAACAAAACAACACAAAACAAGAATCTACATATATTAGCAAGGACCCAGATCCAAAGGAGTACAACACTATCAAGATTCCATTCAGAGGAGATCTTAAAACAGGCAGACGTAGGGATAGCTCTTAGATCAGGGCTTATGGGCTAAGAAAGGCAAATGACTGCAACATTTCAGGGGGTGTCTGGTGGTGATGGAATTGTTTCCTGTGTTCAGTGGGGTTGTGCTTACTTCATTAGTACCCATCAAAAAGTGTGCCCCCAATATTGTGAATTATATGTTCATTGTATTTTGAGAAAACACAATTTAAGACAAAAATAAGGAAAGAAAAGCGATCTTGTTTAGTTTCGGAAAAACTAACTGGACAGTGCAGATATCGGCATAGCATGTAGGTCCCCGGCTTGGGGAGCGGTTGGGTTATCAATTTAACTCCCACAAATAATCTCAAAAACACAAATTGCCTTGTGAAACCTAAAGTCAGAGAGGCAGGAAGACCTACTCTGTAGCGTTACTTTCGGGATTGGTGTACTGGCCTCCTCAGTGTGTGTGTGAGGGGGATGGCGGGGGGGGGGCGGTGAGGGGGAAGGGAGATGTGGACACACACAATGGTGCAAACTCAGCAGCCACAAGCCACAAAGAAGATAAACAGAGAGCAGTGTGCTCGCCCTGGAGAACACAAAACTAAGAGACAGGCTTGGTGCGCTCATGCTTGCCTATAATTCCAGCACTGGAAAGACCGAGGCAGGAGGATTATTGTCACAAGCCTGTCGCCAGACTGACTCTGTCCCAAGAACAACAAACAACACTCCCCAACAAACTAAAACATTAAACTGGAGTCGAGTCATATGACAAAAAGCCAATTAGGTAAATTAAAGACGAAACAAATAATCCAATTAGGAAAGGGGCCAAAGTCGTGAACTGATGTCATCAACCAACAAAAAATAAAAAATAAAAAAGGAAAGAGATAGATTGTAGATGTGCAAATGAAAAGATATTAAACAGCAAGGACTGTGGAGAAATGCAAATGAAAATCACAACAAGACACCAGTGGGGGTAAAATTAAGGTAACAATCGTACCAAGGATGCTCCCAGTGGTCTGAGAACTGGATCTCTCTGATGCTTTCCTGGTGGGGACAAGGAACAGAACAGCCGTGGGGAAGAGCGTGATAACTAACCAGACAAATAGCCACATAGCCATAGGAAAGGAACATTCTCATTTATTTATAAACCTGGCTAGATGGCTGGGTGTGGTGTTTCACACTGGTGACTCCAACACTCATGAAGCCAAGACAGGAAGATCACTGAGTTTGAGACCATTCTGAGTTCTAGGCCATACTGAGCTTCACAATAAGACCCTGTCTTGAGCCAGATAATGGTGGAGGCCCGACTTTAATCCCAACACTCAGGAGACAGAAGCAGGCAAATCTCAGTGAGTTCAAGGCTAGCTTGTAGTACAGAGTGGGTACCAGGACAGCCAAGGCTGGTCAGAGAAACCCTGTCTTGAAAAACAAAATAGACAAGCAAACAAACCAACAAACAAGAAGACCCTGACTTAAGAAATCAGGCTGACAAGATGGCTTGGAGGATAAAGGTGCTTGCTGCGGAGTTCCATCTGTGAACAAGACTAGAGCGCTGTCTCTCCAGAGAATGACTAATTACAACTGCAGTCCTGTGGAGAGGTTGGAATGTTGCAGTCCAGAGGCTAATTTACCTTATCTCAGCTGCTATTAGTAAGCCCTGACCCCTCAGAACAGCCAGTCAGCACCCACAGCTTTGTCTTGACTAACAACCTGTAACTGATAGATAAAGACCTTTAGAAATCTATTAACAGACTACTAGCTTCTCCCAACCCCAAAGCTAATATTGTCATCAGATAACATCCGTCCCACACCCAATTTGATTTAATTGTCTCTGTGATGTATCCACCAATGTATTTTAAGTTGTCTTGATTCTTGACTTTGTTCTGTAAAACTATAAAATTTCAGGAAACTGCTTCCATCTTGGAACATCATATTTGGGGAGACCTTAATGTATATTCTCTGGTCCATGGAAGTTCATCTGTGCTCTAGGGTGAGTCACGGTTTTTATTCTTTAGAGTTGAGAACTGCTTCTTTCAAGGACTCATCCCAAATCTGCATACTGGAAGTAGAGACCAGCTCTCCCAAGTCATCCTCTGTCTGCGTACCCAACAAGAGAAGTGAACGAGTAACTGTGTACGGAAAGAGACAGGGGAGAGTGGTAGCCCAGTGGCGGGCATTTGCCTTACATGTTTCATGTCCTGTGTTCTCATCCCCAGCACCACAGAGAAATCTCAAGTGGCTCCATGTGGTGGGGAAGGAGCCATCACAGGATTCACCAACATTCCAAGGATCAAGAATTCAAAGACGGGGCTGGAGAAAATGGCTCAGGTTAAGAGCACTGACTCCTCTTCAGAGGACCCAGGTTCAATTCCTAGCACCCACATGGTAACTCGTAACTGTCTGAACCTCTAAGACCTGACACTGTCATACAGACACACATGCACAAGGCACATAAAAAAAAAATTTAAGGCTATCCTTATATACATAGCAAGTTTGAGGGTAGCCTGTATTACACACGACTCTGAGAGAGAACGAGCAGAGAGGGAGAGAGAAGAGAGAGAGGGAGAGAGGGAGAGACCAGAAACATATGTACCTCAGGAGATTATTGTTCAAAAGTATGAGAAATGGGGATTTTTCTACCATAGATAGATAATCTGTCAAGGGTCACTAATACCGAACCCTCCCCATCTTTCTATGCTGTACCCAACTGCTAGACATTCCTGAGCTCTGCCACATCCTTCTCCCTTGAGCCGATTAGCCAATCACATCAGATTGTTAGGTCCTACTCCCATCAGTGGGTTGAGGCATAGTTATCAGGGATGCAAGACAGAGGTCAGTCTGGGTCATGGCTCACCCTTTGTGCAAAATGAAATTGCCTGCACTTTGTGTTTCTTTCTTTCTTTTCTTTTCTTTTTTTTTTTTTTTTTGATTTTTCGAGACAGGGTTTCTCTGTATAGCCCTGGCTGTCCTGGAACTCACTCTGTAGACCAGGCTGGCCTCAAACTCAGAAATCCACCTGCCTCTGCCTCCCAAGTGCTGGGATTAAAGGCGTGCGCCACCACCGCCCGGCGTGTTTCTTGTTTCTCTTTCCATTAAAAGAAGTTATTATTTTATGTGTATGAGCGTATATGTGTACACACACAGATATACAGACAGACAGACAGACAGACAGACAGACACACACACACACACACACACACACAGGAGTGCATTAAAACAGGTGAACACTTGACAGTAGGATCTAGAGTCTCACTGAACTGAACCAATGTCTTTTTCTTGACTCTGAGATGTAGTTTTCTTTTTGTTGTTGTCGTTTTTCGAGATAGAGTTTCTCTGTGTAACAAGCCTTGGCTGTTCTCGACTCGCTTTGTAGACCAGGCCAGCCTCGAACTCACAGGGATTTCCCCCTGCCTCTGCCTTCAGAGTGCTGGAATTAAAGGAATGTGACACCATGCCCCCAGTCTGATTTTGCTATACTTTATATAATGTCATCATTGAAAAAAGCTATTAACATATTTTTAAGGTAAATATGTTCTGTTTTTGCAACCTCCTGGGAGTCTGTAATTATTTCAAAATAAAATAGTTAAGAGAAGGGTTGGTGTTATAGCTCAGTGGTAAAGGCTTGCCCAATACGCCCAAGGTCCTCAGTACATACATATACAGTAAAAGAGCAATGATATGTATAATTCTACAATATATATTTTATAGGAACACATAAGAAAAGCATGGCCTTCTCGAAAAACCAGAAAAAAAAAGAAAAAAGAAAGAAAGAAAAGCATAGCCTGGTGTGGAGGTGTGCATCTGGTCTACACAGGGAATTGGAGACCAGCCAGAGCTATACAATAAAATCTTGTCTCAGAGAGGGGGTGGAGAGAGAAGAGAGAGAGAGAGAGAGAGAGAGAGAGAGAGAGAGAGAGAGAGAGAATAAGGCAAGCATGCATGTACTCTGGCTACTTTTTTGTCAAGTTGACAAGTTAGAGTCATCAAAGAGGGAGGATCCTCCACTCAGAAGACACCTCCATCAGATCAGGTTGTTAGGCTAGCCTATAGGGCATTTTTTTCTTTCTTTCTCTCTTTTCTTTCTTTCTTTCTTTCTTTCTTTCTTTCTTTCTTTCTTTCTTTCTTTTTTTTTTTTTTTGAGACAGGAGATAAGGTTTCTTTTTGTAGCCTTGGTCATCCTTTAACTAGCTCTATAGCCCAGGCTGACTTTGAGTTCATAGAAATCCACCTGCCTCTTCCTCCCAAGTGCTGAGATTAAAGGTCTGCCCTTCCACAGTCCAGGCTGGGCATTTTCTTAGTTAGTGACTAATTGAGGAGGACCCAGTTCGCTGTGGGTGGTGCTATCCCTGGGCTGGTGGTTCTGGGTTCAATAAGAAAACAAGCTGAAAACCCATAGGGATCGAGTCAGTGAGCAGCAGCCCTCCATGGCTTCTGCATCTACTTCCCAGTTTTTGTCCTGTTTCAGTTCTGACAAGATCTGACTTCCTTCAGTGATGGACTAAGATGTGGAACAACAGGTTAATAAACCCTTTCCTCCCCAACTTGTTTTTTGGTTCTGGTGTTTCTTCATAGTAATAGTAGCCCTAACTAAGACAGTATACTAAACCCCTTGGACTGGTAGTCTGTGGGGGGAGGGAAGAGGAGAGAGTGACGGATGACCACAGCTACATTAATCAGGGAGTGTTTGCAGTCGAGCCGGTGGTGATTATGTGTGGTGAACTGAAATGTTATTAACTCCAGCCTCCCCACACCTGAGGTCATGTAGTGGGAAGATGGGTGTTGACAGCATGCTGGCAGGGTGGACCAATAATGGTAAAGACCAAGCCCCTTTTAATGGGGTCTTTTCCGATGATATGAAGCATTTCCCTCTTCACCCAATAAACCCAAAGGTTAGAAAAGAAGCAAGAGAAACAACAATGGGGAACAAAGAAGCCCGGGAGTAGGGTACATTCTCTCCAGAGCTGTTGGTTAATGAAGGAACCAAGGGCACCACACAGGAGCCAGCTGGAGTCCACAGGCCTGGAAGGAGCCAGGATTCCACCCCCCCCCCCCAGCAGCTAGCCCTCACAGGGTGCTCAGGAAATTGAAAGCACTAATTTTTTTTTGCATAGCCTCCAGGGCCGTGATGACCTTTGACAAGACCTCTAATTTAGCTGTGCTTGCAGTGTCCTTACGATAGACTGATAGACTTCCCGGCTGCATTGCTGGGAAGCCAGTGATAACAGAATGGGTGGGAAGACATCCAAAGCTATTTGCCTAAGTGCACTCTTTACCTTAGCTACAAACACAGTATATTTTATTTTACTGTTAAAGTGCCTGCTCAGGAGAGGAAAGCAAAAAGAAATAATTGAGGAAGTACCTAAAGGTTTATTGACAAGGATGTTCATCTTGACATGACTTATGAACCTTCATGTTCCATAGTAGAGACACGGTTAAAAATTTATGTTGCAGCGTGTGGGGTTGTATACACCTTTAACCTCTGGAGGCAGAGGCAGGAAGATCCCTTGAAGCTCCAGGCCAGCAGGGCCTACATAGCAAGAAGCTGTCTCAAAAACAAAAACAAAAACAACACAACACAAAAACAAACAAAAAAGGAAACTTTCCAACCAACCAACTAAAATACCCCAAAACAAAACCCAAAAAATCGTGTGCGCGTGTGTGTGTGTGTGTGTGTAGCGCGCACGCTGTCGTAGCTCAGTTGATACAGCGTTTGTCTAGCATGCATGAAGCCTTGGTTTTCGTTTTCAGTATCCTGTAACTCAGTTGTGGTGCTGATCTTCAGCCATTCTCTCAATCCCAGGGACTGAAGGCAGGGGGATCAAAATTCAAGGTCATTTCCCATTTCCTCCCCACAAATTCACTCTAGTTCCGCCACCGCCTCCCTCGCCCCGCCCCCGTGATAGTAGCAGGTTTTGTAGATGAGTCCAAACAATCACTGTGGTTTGTTTTGTTTTGTTTTCTCTGCTGGAGCTCTTCCTGAGAAGGTAGAGAAACCAAGCTCTTAGGACTCCTCTGGCCCCGGAAGAGCTGGCTCTTGCCCTATAGCTTCTCCCAGCTCTCTAAACCAGCCAGCTCCGGCCAGCTCAGCCACTTACAAGCCCAGAACTGGTTGTTTCAGGAACCGCCCAGAGAGCTGCTGTCCTTTTCTGGAAGATAGAAGCGGGATACAAGGGCTGGAGAGGGACAGGCCAAGGTCACTTGATAGACGCAGTTTATACTCTTATCTCTTCGTTTAACTCTTCCCAACTTGCCATGGGTCGCAGGTTTATGGGATGAGCCGTGAGTGGTTTCAGACCTCCCCCCCCCCCTCTCTCTCTCCCTCACCTTCACTGTAAACAATACTACCATTATTGAGGGTTGACCAAATGCCAGGTGTTTGCACGACGCTGTGAGGTTTCACGCCCACTTTACAGGTGAACTAAGGCTCAGAGAGGTTAAGATACTTGCCCTTGCGAACACAGCCAGTTCACAGGGGACCTGGATTCCAACTCTGGGCAGGAGTCGATTTCAGTTAGGGAGACCACCAGCGAGGCTGAGCATGCCAAGGTCAGAGAGGGTGCAGCCCAGTGGACTTCGGATTACGTGGACTGTACGTGATACGGTGGGAGGCTCTGGCCGGACGTGGGTAGGGAGCATCGTATCCAGAGCTGCTCGATCAGGCTAGGGGACCGCGGAGCGGTGGCAGCGGAGCCAAGGAGGGCGCTTTTGGACAATTCTCTTAAAACACGAGCAGGCGGGGCGGGGCGGGGCTTGGCGGCTGGCCAGCATTTCCGGGGACACCGCGCAGGACGCAGGGTGTTCACAGGACACTCCGGGTCCCTAGGGACGACGACCGGCCAGCCGGCCTGGCAGCTGGAGTGAGTCGGTGAAACTTCGGGGCCGCGCGGAGGTAGCCCTGTCGTGGGACGTAACTCCTTCCAGGTAGGGGACCGAACGAGGTGGGAAGCGAGGTCTGGGGGTGATTGGACAGGCCCGGGCCTTCGCCGTCGCCCCCCACCTTCCTCCCGCCCCTCCCCTAAGAGGGCGCCACCTGCATGCTCTGATGGGCACCAGCCTGGGCCAGTGGGGGAGCCTGTTGCCATGGCAGCGCAGGAGGTTGAGCCCACGTTCCCATGGCCACCGGGGGCCTCTGCGCGAATCCTTTAACAGTGTCTTTCAACACCGCCCCCTACTCCCTGAGCCCCAGAGGAAAATCACTAGGAAAAAAGGCCTCGAGCCCCTCCTCTGAACGTCTGCGGTTGTGACCTCTGAGTTAGGGCTTTTGTCATGGCTTCTTTCTTCTCTCTGAACAACAAGGTGGATTAAGGGCCAGGAGAGGGAGGAAGTTGGGGTCCTGGGAATGAAGTCTTTGCCTCTCCTTAGCCGTTCTAGTAGACTAGAACAGAGTGTCCAGGAGGCCTGGGTCACTTCGGGAAGGTCATTAAACCTCTGTTCACAGTCCCTCACCTGTCATGTGAATGTTATTTAAGAATCACCGGAAAGACTGGTGAGATACTCAGTAGGTAGGAGCTTGCCGCCAAGCCCAAGGTCCTGAGTTTTGTTTCCAGGACACAGATGGTAGAAAGGGAACACTGACTCCCACATATCGTCCTCTGACCTCCACATGTGTAGCCTGGCACATGCATACGGCCATCACATACACAAACACACGACGCATAAATAAATCAGCAGTCTCATAAGAGTCAACTGCAGGAAGAACTGGACGCTTTTAGAACACGAGATTTAGAAATCACTGTTTCTCTTCCTTTCATTTTCTCAGGGAAAGCTGGACCCAGAGACGTTCATTTACCCCCAGGTGGTTCAGTGAGTTGGTGGAAGGGTCAGGATTTAAACTCTGTCTCTCTGTCTGTCTGTCTCTCTCTCTCTCTTTTTTTTTTTATTTTCGAGACAGGGTTTCTCTGTGTAGTCCTGGCAGTCCTGGAACTTGCTCTGTAGACCAGGCTGGCCTCTGCCTCCCAAGCTGGGATTAAAGGCGTGAGCCACCACTGCCCGGCGAACTGTGTCTTGACTCCTTGAGTCAACTCCTAGGCTGTGGCTGTTGTTCAACACACTCGGCTCACAACAGACCACACCAGGCCAAAGGGTTCCACGTGAGGGTTATTCAGGAGATAGGGCAAAGGTGATGGCAAGAAGAGGGGGAAGAGAGAAACAGAGAGAGAGGAGAGACAGACAGACAGAGGGGTCAGTAGTCAGGGGCTCTGCCTATTTATATGGATAGTGACATAGCCTCTGGCAGGTAAAGGTAGGAGGGGAGCCAAGTGGATTCTGGGAATGTATGGAGGTTGCCTTGGCAACGATGTAGAGGTCGCCTAGATATGATGTCACTGGGTTTGGGGACCAGTCCTGATACCAACAGTGGCTGAGGGTGATTTTTTTTTTTTCTAAAGCTCAGAGAAATAGGAATGATTTATCCTTTTGCATTTACGGTCTTGAACTCTTAGAGACAAGTTATCTAAAGATGGAATTGGGTGTGTGTGGCAGAGTAGCTTATGGATAAAAAGGTGCCTGTCTTTGAGACTGATGACCTGTGTCTGGTGGAAGGAAAAAATGAACTCCCTCCCAGTTGACCTCTGACCTCTGCATACATGATACACATGCTCCCTCCCTCCCATATAAATAAATAAATGTTTATAAAATGACGGCAATGAGGCCAGGGTAGCTTAGCAGTAGAGCACTGTGTTTAGTAGTGTGTGTAAGGCCCTAGATTTAATCTCCGGAACCAAAAGGAAATTAATAATAACAGTAACACTAAGGGAAGGGGTTGGGTTTGTGCGGTGCACATCTGTGCTTGCACTTCAGAGGTGGAGGCAGGAAAATTAAGAGTTCATAGTTATCCTCAGATACAGAAGTTGGAGGCCAGCCTGGGGTACCTGAGATCTTGTCTCAAACAAAAACTAAACAAACAAATGAAAAAATCCTGAGAGCCCAAAGCACAAGACCTATGCAGCAGGAAGATGTTCAGCTCTGCCTGGGGCAAGCCCCTCCATTTCCTGCCATCTTCAGGTCATCTGCAATGTCCCCATCATAATTTTATTGTATATGTCTTACGTACATCATAAATCATTATATGCATTTTGGTATCATGGGGCTCAGGTTGGCCTTGAAATCTCTATGTCACCAAGGAAGACCTTAAACTTTTGGCTCTCCTGCCTCTGATTCCCGGGTGCTAGGATTACAGGCCTGTGTACTGTGACTTGTTTCATGCAGTGCTGGGAATCCAATCCAGGGTTTTGTTCATGATGAGCAAGCGTCCTACCGACTGAACTACATCCCTAAGCCCAGGGACCTTCAGTTTAAAGTAGCATCTGACAGGAGCCAAGCATTCAAACATCCTCCAGCACAGTATCTCCTGTGAAGCCAACAAAGCTGCTGAGGAGATTCAGAGCAAGAAAACCCTGAGCTGCCCCAAGGCAGGGAACTGGATGGAGCCATTAGCCCCTCTTTGGTGCCTTTTCTTAGTCACACATTCTTTGAAAAGAAAAGAGAAAGGTGTGGGTGTGCGGGAAGAATCTGGGAAGGAACACTGGAGTGAATCACTTGGAAATGATTTGAGACCTTCAGGGAGAGCAGAAAACCCATTTGTTCATTTAGTCAACATTTACTAGGAGCCTCCTGGTTCCAAGCACTGCCCTGGGGCTGGACATTTAAAAACCTGAGGTAGACAGGTCTGGTCTATGCAATCAAGATGTTGTGGAAGGGTAGGGAATGAGACTCGTAAATGAGCGCTTTACTGAGCACTTTACTGCAGCGTAATGAGTGCCTTAATGGAAATCTGAGCCAAGGGCAGAAGGAGCCCAGAGGAGCAACTCCGGAAATCAGTTGAAAACAGCAGGATCTAGTCTGTGCAGCTTGGGAGTCCTTCTGGAGTTCTGCCAGGCTTGCTGTGGCTACTACCTCTGTCTGAGACAAAGGGATGAGTGAGGGGAAGTGTCTAAAGAAATGTCATCCAGAATGGGACGTCACTGCAAAGAAACATTTGCCGAATCCTGATGAATTGTGAAGCCCTTGCCTGCAGCAACCCTGGTACTTTCCGTCAGTTTGACTCATGCTTAGAAGGCAGCAAGTGAACAAGAAATAGCTTTAGCTAAATGAAAAGAGGGAGGGGAAGGAGGGAGAAAAGAAAGACAGCTACTCGTATCATCAAAAGCGGAGCCGGTTTGCAGGTTGAGACAAAACCTGGCTGAAATCTTGCTTCTCAGTGTAGTGATCACGTGAGCTAGGAGCCAGTAGATCTCTCGGCACCAAGTCTTCACCTCGAACACATGTGGCCTTAGAAAGTCCCTGAACTTCTCTGTAATTTGTTATCTGTGTAGTGGGATTTCCCTTTGCGGTGAGGATGAAAAATTATTAAGTGTGAAAAGATCAGCATAATGCCACACTTACATTCAGCACTGAGGAAAACATTACCTGGATGACTGTCACGTTCGAGTTAGGTAGGGGGGAGTTTGCCGAATATTTCATGTGGAAATTGCATAGCTATTCCAAACAAAGAATGGTTTCTTTTTACCTAAAAAGGGCTAATTTTGTAAATTCTTTGTTTCTGAAGATGAACACATTTTAAAGAAATGATTATAGCTGGGTGTGGTGATACACACCTGTAATTCCAACCTCTTAGAAGGCTGAGGCAGGAGGGTAGTTAGTTTGTGATCTGCCTGGGTCAAGTTCAAGGCCAGTTTGAGACAGTAAGATCCCTGTCTCAAACCCCAAACCACCACCAACAGAAAAAAAAAAAAAAAAAAAAAAAAAAAAAAAAAAAA